>NC_057712.1:74177350-74222513 GCF_004010195.1 Chiloscyllium plagiosum
GCACATCTTTGGATTGTGGGAGGAAACTGGAGCAACCGGAGGAAACCCACACAGACACGGGAAAATGCACAAACTCAAAGGTTATGAGTAAGAAATAACCAAACCTTAAAGACATTGTGATTACATCTAAGATATCATACACTTCTCAGGTGTGCAAAACTAATTTTAATTTTATAAACAGCATTTTTACATTAGATTAGTGGTAATATGCAGCTTCCTTCAAATATGTTACAGGTCAACCTTTTCAATTAAAAGGATTATAGATGCTGGAAATCTGAAATAAAAACTCCAGAGCTGGAGAAACCTATGAAGTCTAGCAGCATCTGTGAACAGAGAAGGTACTTAAGAAGGCATATATGATACTTGCCTTTATTATCCAAGGCACAGAATGAAAGAGCAAGGAAGTTATGCTTCTTATGCAAGGAATTCCAAAGAAGAGTCATGTTTGATTTAAAATCTGTTTCTCTCTGCACAGATGCTGATTTTCTCAAGCACTTTGTTTTTATTTCAAATTTCCAGCATCCATTATACTTTATATCATTTTTATATAAAATGCTTGTAAGGCCACAACTGGAGGAGTGCATACGGTTCTGGTCATCCCATTATATGAATAATGTGAGTTTACTCGAGAGGGTGCAGATTTACCAGGATTCTGCCTGGGTTGGGGCTTCTGAGCTATTTGGATAGGATGGAGGTTGTTTATCTTCAAGCAGCCAAAGGTTGAGAGAGGACCTTATCAACGGGTCATAATGAGCAGGATTACAGGTGAACAGGAAGGTACTCTTTCCAGTAGAGGGGTCAATAACCAGAAGGTACAAATTTAAGGGAAGTAGGAATGTTAGAAGAGACAGTCTTGGGAGTCTAAAACTCTAATTGAAAGGGTGGCTGATTTAGAACCTCTCATAATATTTAAGCAGAATTTAATTACTCACTTGCATTGTCATAGCCTCCAGGGCTATGGGTCAAATGCTGGAAAATAGGATAAGTGCATTCAGATCTTTGTTTGGACATAATGGGGTAAATGGCCTCCCGCTGTGCAGTAAATGTCTATGAGAACAGAGGTGTTTTTCAAAACTTTAAAACCGGTTATCCAAAAACTGGACAACTTTAAGACAACTCACATCCTAAAGTTAGCTCAATTAAACTTAATTTACTTGGACAATTCAGCTATGCATTTCATGGCGCTGGCTTTATCTATTTTGTGTTTGAATGTCAATCTATTCCCATATTCCAAGCTCCTTGAGCCCACCCGACCCGGATGGACCTGAATGGCCCACTACCAAAAGTATCCGAACCCAAAATTCACCTTACTCCAGTCTTGAGGCTGCCAGTTTTGAGGAAGTGTACCTGCACAAACTTAAATAAATAGGCTTTCGGGGTGTCTAAGTTCACAATAGTTCCTTTTACCTGATGAGTCACTCCTGACAACGTCAAGTTTCTGCAAGATCTCCTTTTCATGGCTGTAGTTAATGGTAAACTCAGTTGACTGGGGTCTTTTGAAAGACTGTTTGAATTGTTTCCAGCAAGCTGCGTTAAATAATATGAATATTGTTTCAATTCATTATAAGTGAATGAATATTTGAAAATATTGATTGCTAGAGAAGCAAATCATTGACTTGTGACATTGACTCAAAGATCCTATGATCAAGTACTGGATCTACAAACATAGCAGCTCCAAAGAAAGAGGCACAGGTTGTGAGTAACTCATGGAAACATTGTGGGGGAGGGGAGAATGGAAGAAAGAAAGGAAGGGAGGCGATGGCCTAGTGTATTATTGCTGGACTATTGATCCTGATAATGTACAGTCTCACCAATGCCCTGTATACTAAAGCATACCATCCTTAATTTAGAAGACCATAAGACATAGGAGTGGAAGCAAGGCCATTCGGTCCATCGAGTCCAGTCTGCCATTTAATCATGGTTGATGGGCCTTTCAATTCCATTTACCCGCACTCTCCCCATAGCCTTTAATTCCTTGCCAGATCAAGAATTTATCAATCTCTGCCTTGAAGACACCCAACGTCCCGGCCTCCACTACGCTCTGTGGCAATGAATTTCACAGGCCCACCACTCTCTGGTTGAAGAAATGTCTCATTTCCATTCTAAATTGACCCCCTCTAATTCTAAGGCTGTACCCACGGTGCTAGTCTCCCCGTCTGGAGGAAACAACTTCCCAGCATCCACCCTTTCTATGCCGTGCATTGTCTTGTAAGTTTCTATTAGATCTCCCCTCAACCTTCTAAACTCTAATGAATACAATACCAGAATCCTCAGCCGATCACCATATGTTAGGCCTACCGTTCCAGGGATCACCTGTGTGAATCTCCACTGGACACGCTCCAGTGCCGGTATGTCCTTTCTGAGGTGTGGGGCCCGAAGTTGGACACAATATTCTAAATTGGGGCTAACTTGAGCTTTATAAAGTCTCAGAAACATGTCGCTGCTTTTATAGTCCAATCCTCTTGAGATAAATGACAACATTACATTTGCTTTCTTAATCATAGGCTCAACTTGCAAAACAACCTTAGAGAATCCTGTGCTAGCACTCCCAGATCCCTTTGTATTTTGGCTTTATGAATTTTCTCACCGTTTAAAAAAATAGTCCATGCCTGTATTCTTTTTTCCAAAGTGCAAGACCTCACACTTTCTGATGCTGAATTTCATCAATCATTTCCTGGACCACTCTCCTAAACTGTCTAAATCTTTCTGCAACCTCCCCACTTCCTCAGTACTATCTACCCGTCCGGCCTAACTTCGTATCATTGGCAAACCTCGCCAGAATGCCCCCAGTCCCTTCAGCCAGATCATTAATATATAAAGTGAACAACTGCGGCCGCAACACTGAACCCTGTGGGACTCCACTTGTCACCAGCTGCCATTCCAAAAAAGAACCTTTTATCCCAACTCTCCATCTTCTGTCAGACAATCAATCCCCAATCCATGTCAGTAGCTCACCTCGAACAATATGGGCAGCTTCCCATGAGGCACCATATCAAAGGCCTTTTAGAAGTCTAGGTAGATAGCATCCACTGGGTTTCCCTGGTCTAACCTATTTGTTACCTCTTCAAAGAATTCTAACAGGTTTGTCAGGCATGACCTCCCCTTACTAAATCCATGCTGACTTGTTCTAATCAGATTCTGCACTTTCAAGAATTTAGAAATCACGTCCTTAATGATGGATTCTAGAATTTTACCTACAACCGAGGTAAGGCTAATCAGCCGGCAATTTTCCATCTTTTGTCTTGACCCTTTTTTGAACAAGAGGGTTACAACAGCGATTTTCCAATCATCTGCAACTTTCCTTGACTTCAGTGATTTTTGGAAGATCACAGTCAGTGCCTCCGCTATTTCCTCAGCCACTTCCCTCAGAACTCTAGGATGTAGCCTGTCGGGGCCAGGAGGTTTATCGATTTTTTGACCTTTTAGCTTTTCTAGCACTTCCCCTTTGTAACAGCTACCATACTCAACTCTGCTCCCTGACTCTCCTCAATTGTTGGGATATTACTCATGTCTTCCACTATGAAGACTGACACAAAGTACTTATTAAGTTCTTCAGCTATTTCCTTATCTCCCAGCACTAGCCTTCCTGCATCAACTTGGAGTGGCTCAATGTCTACTTTTGCCTCTTGTTTGTTTCTTATGTATTGAAATATACTTTTACTATCATTTCTAATATTACTGGCTAGCTTACCTTCATATTTGATCCTCCCCTTCCCTATTTCTCTCTTTGTTATCCTCTGTTTGTTTTTGTAGACTTCCCAATCTTCTGATTTCCTAGTGCTCTTGGCCAGTTTATAGGCTCTCTCTTTTTATTTGATACATTTCCTGACTTCCTTTGTCAGCCATGGCTGTCTAATCCCTCCCCGGATAATGTTTCTTTTCTTTGGGATGAACTTCTGATTTATGGTCAATTTCTCTCATAATGAAAGATAGCATCTATTTAGTTTTCTTGATTACATGCTATACCTGCAAAATAACATTTTATAATTCATGCATAACCCCTAAATCCCTGTACAGCTTGGAATTCTGCAATTGTCCTCCATTTTAGTCATTCTCTCCTTATTTATTCTTTCTGCTGAGGTGAACCACTTCACATTTTCCCACATTTACCCTTCATTTATTAGAGTTTTGATCACTCACTCAAACTATCTATATTTGTCTGCAAATTCCTTATGTCTACATCACAATATACTATCCTACCTATCTTGGTGTTGTCTGCAAATTTTAGCTTGGTAAAAACAAGGACTGCAGATGCTGGAAACCAGCTTCTAGATTAGAGTGGTGCTGGAAAAGCACAGCAGTTCAGGCAGCATCAGAGGAGCAGGAAGTTTAGCTACCATGACTTGGCCACTTTCAGTTAAGTGATTGTTGTAAATCATAAGAAATTAAGGCCCAGCACAGACCCCTGTGAGATTCCTCTCGTTACATCCTTCCAATCGTACCCATTTCTCCACTGTATACTGTTAACTCCTCATTCACTCGCACTCTCTCGAGGCCCAACGCCCACTTTATTTACTCTCTTACATTTTAAATATCTGTAAAAATTCCTACTGTTTTTACATCCCAGGATCACTTTCCTGCATACTCTTAGTTGATCCTCCTTAACCTTTAAATCGTCCTCTGCTTTTTTAAAATATTTCGACTGAACATCTGACCTGCCACTCAGGTTGGCAATTTTTTTTTCTTAAAATTTATGCGTTAACTTCTTTAGTTGGTGGGTCCTTAAGGAATATATTTATCTCAGTAGTTTAAAATATCCACCTTAAAAATCTGTCAGTGTGTCTTTATTGGTCTATCCCTGAGGCTAATATCCCTGTTCATTTCAACCAGGTGAGCTTTTATCCCCACACAGTTACTCTTATTTAGGTTTAAAATACCGGTCTTAGCTACAGTTTTCTCCCTTTCAAATTGCATATGACTATTAATTCCATTTCAAATTTTTGTTTCTAGAAGCTTCCCCGCTGCTGAAGGTAAACTGGCTTGTCTGTAAATGCTGGCCATGTCCCTTATACTTCTTGTTTTAAACAAGAGCATTAACGTCTACAATTCTCCAATCCAGTGCCCACACTGCAAAATTACATTGTTGGCCATAAAGTGCATTGAGAAATGCAAGTGCAATATCAATGTATTTAGTTCTTCCTAACCTGTTTTTTGACCAGAGGTGCCAATATCTTGTGTCTTCTTTCTGCAAGGTAATAGCAACTCTTAAAATTACAACAAAATAGAACAACAACTGATTTTTACATGACAAGAAACAGTTTCCAAGACTACTTTGTAGAATGCGTAACTGAAGAAATAATATCAGCCAAGTATTTGTGACTTTATCATCCTGCAAAAGAAACAGGTATAGACGAAAGATCTGCCTAGACTTTAAAAAAAAAAGCAACATGTTCTCCTCATGAGCTCAACAAAAAGATTTTCTAAATGAACATTCCATTAGTAAATATAATACACCATGGAAGAAAACATTAAAATTGTTTCCTTGGGAACTGGGATAAGGAGTAGAAAAAGTGAATGGTAGTGAGAAAATTCAGACTTGAAATTCTTATTTGGGATGTGTAAAAGAATATTTAATAAAACATGAATTATATGCTCATTGTATACTATTCTCCTTCAGTCAATTTATGAAGTTATAGAAAAATACTGGTTAAACTTTGCAGTCAGTTACTTTCTTAAACTCTCGATAATGTAAATTCCTAATATTATTAACTTACTTTCTTAAACTCTTGAAAGTGTAAATTCCCAATATTGTAAGTACTACAAGAAGTACAAACGGAACCACAATGGCTATGAGTAATATTCCTGAACGGGGAGAGAAGAAAAATAGGTAAATCATATAGTTCCTTCCTGGATCTAATGGTTGCAGCATTTTTCTCATGAATTATGATTTCACACAAAACAATTATCTTATCAAAGCAAAAAGCACCAGAAAATCAGAAATCAAATCTTCGTAGCAGAAAATCTCTGACTGAATCAAATGCTCATTTTTCAATAAATTTAAAATCTCTGAAATTGTCCATTTTTAGCTGAACTGACAATAAGATGAGCACTAATCCCTGGAAGTTTGTTAACGTCTCACCAGTTTATCCATTCATAACTCTGATGAAATACCCTCAAAACAGCCAGGGAAATATGACAACATCCACTTATGCAGCTTCCCTTAGAGTTCTGTGGTCACTTGCTGGCATTTTTGAAGTAGACTGGGAGAATCCTGGCAGTGTTTCAGAACTTCAAACTTTAATTTTAACAGAAAGAAATCTTATACAACATCCATGTATTTATGTTATAAGCTCACCAATTCAGGCACAAAGCTCTGATAATCAGTTGTTTAACCTGACTAAAATAAGCAAAGAAAGAGATTATACTAACATCTTACCATAATTTATATCGTTTGTAATTACAGGATCTGTACTGTTCACATTTTCTTTGTCCTGTATGTCAATAGGATGAGTAGGTTTTTGTTTATTACCTGTAATTGCTAGAAAAATGCAAAACAATTTGTCTTATTAAAATTACACAAATTTAATTACATCAATTCTCAGTTAGCAAATGCAAGGATTACCTCACACCTATGGTGTTCAGGGTGGAAAACCCACATATCCATAACAGAGATACTAGGTAAACATGTAAGTGGTAGTGATATTTTAACTTTAGCTAGATCTTTCCTTTGCTCATTAATACTAAGAGCACATGTTTGATAAAGATAATTCACCATCTTCCCTACATTTTTCATTTTACTTTGCTTCTTTTTGATGACGCTATTCATTCATCTCCCTAATCTCCTCCTTTCTCAGCTGCATTTATGATTCATAGGTCTTGTTTTCAAAGAAGGGTTGGAATTCCAGCAGCATTATCTTATGTAATATTAACATTGGAACACTGAATGCGCACTGATATCTGGTTATTTAAACAAATAGACTAACCCACCATTAATGTGATGGATGGATGGATTTGGGATGAATAAATACTATTAATCAAATATTGAACAGAAATGTTGGCACGGTTGATGTCCAATTAATTTTTATCAACAGAACACTTTTGAAGAAACGTTACTAGCTGATGCTCAGTATTGCTGTGTGTGGGATGCCAAGGCTAAATTTGGTATTTGGTTGAAGCAAGGATAGGGAATATTTGGACCCTGGTGGTACATAAGAATGAAGGTGGAGAATGAGAGTAAGAATTGAAAGTGCACAAGGTGCATGGGAGAAACATGGGAGGCTTGAAGGGGAGAGAAAGGGTATGAGAGTACAAGGGAATGAAGAGGAAAAACATGATGGGGGTGGGGAGAAATGGAAGAAAGATGGTGAGGCAATGGCATACTGGTATTATCATTAGACTATTAATTCTGAGTCCCTGTAGTGTTAGAACATAGAACAGTGCAACACAGGAACAGGCCCACAATGTTGTGCTGAGCATGAAGCCTAATTAAACTAATTCCTTCTGCCTGCCCTTGGTCCATTTCCCTTCTTTCCTTGCATATTCATGTGCTTATCTAAAAGTACCTTAAATGCCCCTATTTGTATCTTGTCTCTACCACCACCACCCAGGTAGTGCACTCCAGATTCCTGCTACTCTGTGGGGAAAAAAAAACTTGCCCTTCACATCTCCTTTGAACTTTCCCCCTTGCACATTAAATTCATGCCCCTAGCATTATACATTTCAACTCTGGGAAAAAGATTCTGACTGTCAACCTTATCTATGCATCTCATAATTTTATAGACTTCAATCAAGACCCCCCTCAGTCTCTACTGCTCCGGAGAAAACAACCTGAGTTTTTCTTATAGTTCATACCCTCTAAATCAGGCAGCATCGTGGTAAACCTGTTCTGCACCTTCTCCAAAGCCTTCACATCCTTCCTGTAATGGAGTGACCAAAGTCTTATAAAGCTGGAAAATGGCATCCTGACTCTTGTAGTCAGTTCCCCAACCAATAAAGGCAAGCATGCCATAAGTCTTCTTTACCACTCTAACTTTCAGGGAGCTATGGATTTGAACCCCAAGATCCTTCTGTATGTCAATGATGTTCAGGGTGCTGCCATTAACTGTTTACTTTTCCTTAACATTTGATCTCCCAAAATGCAGAACCTCACAGTTACTTGGATTAAACTCCATTTGCTATTTTTCCACCCATATCTGCAACTGATCTTGTTGAAAGCCTTACTAAAATCCATGCAGACACTATCCACTGCACCACCTTCATCTGAGGACCAGGGTTCAAATCCTGTCATGGCAGGTGGTGGAATTTGAATAATGTTTTTAAAAAATCTGGAATTCGAAATCTAATGACGTTTAATGACCTAATGAGGCTTAATGATAGGCAGAACAGTAGCTCAGTGCCTCATGGTGCCAGGGACCTGGGTTCGATTCCACCCTTGGGTGACTGTCTTTGCGGAGTTTGCACATTCTCCCTGTGTCTTCGTGGTCTTTTCCCTGGGGTGGGGGAGTCCAGAACTAGAAGGCATAGGTTTAGAGTGAGAGGAAATATTTAAAAGGGACCTAAGAAGCAACTTTTTCATACAGAGGGTGATGCAAGTATAGAATGAGTGGCCAGAGGAAGTGGTGGAGGCTGGTACAATTACAACATTTAAAAGGCACCTGGATGGGTATATGAATAGCAAGGGTTTAGAGGGATGTGGTCAAAGTGCAGGCAAATGACTCTAGATTAATTTATGCTAGCTGGTTGGTATGGATGAGTTGGACTAAAGGGTCTGTTTCCATGCTGTACATGTCTATGATTCTAATAACCATCTCTGAAAGGACCTAGCTCTGGGCCTAGACATTCAATGGCAATAAAATCAGTGTATCCCTTACTATAAATGTTGGGGGAGGGGGGTTTACAATTTACCAGAAAGTGAAGTGGACTATTCATATAAATACAGTGGTTATAAAAGCAGGGCAGAGGCTGTGAATCCTGCTGCGAGTAATTCACTTCTTGATTCCCTGAAACCTGTCCACCATCGACAAAGGAGTAGAATGGAATGCTGCCCTTCTTGCCTGGATAAGTACAGTTCCAACAACATGCATGAAGATTGAAATTATCCAGGATAAAGCAACACTCTTGATTGGTGCCACTTCCATATACATTCACTCCCTCCACCAGATATGCTCAGTAGCAGTGGTCTGTACTACCTACAAGACGCACTGCAAAAATTCACCATAGCTCCTCAGACAGCACCTTCCAAACTCCTGACCATTACCATCTAGAAAGACAAAGAAAGTAGACACATGAGAATATCATCACCTGCAAGTTCCCCTCTAAGCTACTCATTCTCCTGTCTTGGAAATAAATTGCCATTCATTCTGGGATGTTGGGTCAAAATCCTGGAACACCCCAACAGCATTGTGGGTCAATCTACAATATTTGGACTGCAATAGTTCAAGATGGCAACTCACCATCACCTTCTCAATTCTAACTAGGGAGTGACAATAAATGCTGGCTCAGCCAATGAAACCCACATCCCATGAATTAATAAAAGAAAACTTTTCCCAAAGGAATAACCTAATAATTCTCGGGATTAGCCTACTAAATTTTGTCTGAACTGCTTCAAAAGTATTTACATCCTTCCTTAAGGTGACCAATACCATGCACAACATTTTAGATGTGGTCTCACAAGTTATTTGTATAACTGAAATATAACCTTTCTACTTTTGTATTCAATGTCTTTCACAATAAGTGATTAGATTAGATTACTTATAGTGTGGAAACAGGCCCTTTGGCCCAACAAGTCCACACCGACCCACCGAAGCGCAACCCACCCATACCCCTTCACCTAACACTACAGGCAATTTAGCATGGCCAATTCACCTCACCTGCACATTTTTGGACTGTGGGAGGAAACCAGAGCACCCGGAGGAAACCAAGGAAAAAATAGGGAGAATGCAAACTCCACACAGTCAGTCGCCTGAGGCGGGAATTAAACCCAGGTCTCTGGCGCTGTGAGGCAACAGTGCTAACCACTGTGCCACCATGCCACCCATAACATTCTATTAGTTTTTTTAATTATTTGCTGCACCTACATACAAATCTTTTGTCATTCATGTATGAGGACACCTAAATCTCTCTGCATCTCAAAACTCTGCAATCTCTCTCTAATTAGATTATATATTTCAGTTTTATTCTTCCTCCGAAAGCAGACAACTTCACATTTTCCACACCATACTGAATTTGCCATACCTTTGCCCACTCACTAAAGCCCTACGTATTTTTAAACCTTTTCGCAATTTACTTTCCTACCCATCTTTATATTGTCAGCAATAGAACTTAGCAACCATCTCTTCCTCCAAGTCAGTTATATAAATTTTAAACAGTTGAGGTCCCAGCACCACTCATTACATCTTGCCAATGTGAAAAAGACCCATTTCCTGTTAGCAAGCCATAATTCTATTTGTGCCAATACGCCACTCTCTACTCCACATTTGATCATTTAGAGGAGCTTGGGTGAATATTGGCTGCCCATTTTGGCTGCTTTACAAAATATTTCAAAGTTATTTAATAAGCAATGACACTTTTAAACTGCATCAGGATGTGTGAAATTAAAGTTCTTAAAAGGGACAGGTCAGCCATATTTGACAAGCTTAATTGCATTTTTTGAAGAGATTAGATTATTAGATTAGATTAGATTAGATTAGGTGACAGAGGTGACAGAGATAGTGGTCAAATGAATGCATTTGATTGTTGTTTAAATGGACTTTCAGAAGGCATTTAATAAAGTCCCACATAAGAGACTTAACTAAGGTAGCAGCCCATACAGTTGAGGGAAAATTACATAGCTGGAACAGACACAACTGGGAAACTGGTAGGCAGCAGAAACTAGGAATGATGGGTGTGTACTCAGATTGGCAGGATGTAACCAATAGTGTCCCACAAAGATCTGTGAGAGGACCTCAACTATTCACATTATTTATTAATAACTTTGGTAATTGATTTTGATATAATGTTAGGCAGCATAGTAGACAGTTTGTATGATAGCACAAAATTATAAAAAGGGATATTAATAGACTAGATGAACAGGCAAAATTGTGACAGATGGAATTTAATGTGAGCAAGTGTGAGGATATCATTTTTGGACTGCAAACATGACAGATTAGGGTTCTGTCTAGATGGAATGAAGTTAATGCCAAAGAGACTTGGTTGTTTAGGCACATAGATCTTTAAAATGTCATAAAGTGCAAATACTAATTAAGAAAGTTAATGGAATGTTGGCCTTTATATCTGGATGATGGGGTATAAGGATGCAAAAGGTATGCTGCAGTTATACAAAACCTGATTAAACCCCAGCTGGGATATTGAGAGCCGATTTGGACACCACATCTTAGGAAGGATATATTGACCTAGGAGGGAGTACAATGTAATATTACAAGAACCTGGACTTCAGGAGTTAAGTCATGAAAAGAGATTACACAAGTTAGGCATGTTTTTCTAGAATTTAGAAGGTTATGGGGTGGTTTGATTAAAGTCTTCAAGATATTAATAGGAAAATACAGGATAGGCAAAGATAAACTATTTTGACTGGTTGGAGATTGTAGAACTAGGGGACACAGTCTGAAAATTATGGCTAGACTGTTCAGAAGAGATATTTGGAAGCACTTTTACACACAAAGGCTGGTAGAGTTTTGGAACTCTCACAAATGGCAGTTGATGTTAGAACAATTGTTAGTTTTAAATCTAAGATCAATAATTTTTTGCTAGGCAAAGGTTTTGAGGGATATGGGCCAAAGGTAGGTCTACTGAGTTCGGTAACAAATCAGACAGGATCTTATAGAATGTCAGAACAGGTTCAATGGGCTGAATGGCCTACTCCATACTCAGGATCAATCTATCAATCAATCTTTGGTTGCCTCAAATGACAGTATGTCTTTTCTTAGAATGGGGGGACAGAACTGTTCCCAATACTGTAGCATCTGATTCGCACCTGGTATAGTTTGAGCAAGATTTCTCTACTTTTATACTGCATTTCATTTGCTTTCCTGGTTACCTGCAGAACTTGGATGTTAGCTTTTTGTGAATTATGCATGAGGACCTCAGATTCCTCTACTGCAGCTTTCTGCAGTATTTCCCCATTTAAACAATATTCAGCTCTTCTACCAGTCTTCTATTAGTATGCCAATCCTCTGTCTATGCTAATGTACTATCCCCAATGCCATAAACTCTTATCCAATTAAGTTCCCTTGTGAGCAGTACTTTATCAAATGCCCTTTGGAAATGCAAATATATTTCAACTCCTGGTTACTCCTTTATCTACCCTGCTTGTTACATCCTCAAAGAATTTTAATACATTTTCAAGACAAAATTTCCTCTTCATGAAGCCATACTGACTTTACTCGATTATATTTTGGCTTTCTGAATGCTCTGTTACTACATCCTTTATAATAGATAACTAACATTTTCCCAACAACAGATGTTAAGCTGGCCTATAGTTTATTGTCTCCCTCCCTTTTTGAATAAGCAATTCAAATATTGCCTATTCGAATAATAGGCAAGCTTTATTTGTCTTTAAACTGCTTTGAGTTAAATACTGTATAAATACAAATTCTTCCTTTCTAATGGTCTATGAACATCAGATTTAGTCACAAGAACATTCAAACAGAGGGATTAATGACTATAATACAAAAACTGCAGGTAAAGTGATAAAAGATCAATTGTGTGCCAATATATTTCAAAACTACACATCAAATTGGATTTGGTTGAAAAGATCAAGTCAATTTCATGCCAACACACCCTTCATATTTTGATTTCAATCCAAATGTACTCACATCTTATTTGCTGGCATCCTATTAACTCCACTTTAATGGCTATTCTCTGATTCCAGCTTTGAGGAATGACACGAATGTAACGTGCAAAGATGGCAGGGATGAAATTATTGCGGGTCAGTTGATAGTAATCAGTATTGCCCTTAAATATCTGCAATTAACATTAACATTTATTTATTCTCTTTTGTGAAGAGCACTAAATATGCCCTAAATATAAGTCACTTTTCACTAAGCATGAAACATTGGCAGCTGTAATTTTAGAACATAATGAATTGCTTATAGCAGTTTAATATTTGAAAACATAAAAATAATAAATAATAATAAATAGCCTATTACAGCAAATATAGATTTACAAGAGTGTTTTTTAAAGATGATGTTCAAGCAAAATGCAGCGAAATATTGAACTGCTATGATCAGCTGAGATTTCCAAACTGTTGGGAAATATATTTTCCTAAGCATACTTGCCTGTCCAACATTATTGTTGCTGTCTTTGTAGGTCTTCCATTTTTGACCATCTTTACTGAAGGATACTTTATAAGTTTCTACATAAAAGTGAAAGCTTGGAAGTGTGGAACCTGTGGTTATGATTCCTAAAAAGATCACAAAATAATAAATATACCACTTTCATGAAATATTATTTCTGCCTATAAAAATATTCATGGTGAATCTACATGGTTCACAAAAGAGAAGACAGAAAAATACTAATTCTTTTTAATATTGGTTTTTATTAAGATTTCCAATGGAGTCATGTTGCATATAGGATTATCTTCAGATTCCAATCAAACTACAATAATCTAATTACCAAGTACATCTTTGATCTTCCCTATTCCATGACTTAAGTCTGACCTTGGTGTACAATTAGCATACAACAATCCAGCATATGTTAGCCATACTTTCTTCATTCTCTTCTCATTCTATTCCATATTTAGCTAAAGTTCAATTAAATCCTTACACTTGTATTTTAATACCATAGCTTTTTTTTTTGCAGAGATCACATTCACATCAATTGGAATGGGAGGTTGGGAGAGATGGTCGATACTTAATTTCTTAAGCATTGTCCAAATAAAAAGGACATTAGAAAACTAAACATTTTTCCACACTTAAAACTTTTTCCAAGTAATCTTTCAGGAATTAAAAAAAAACATACTGGAAGGATTCACCAAGTCAGGCCACATTTATAGAGAAAGGGAAAATGCTGATGTTTCAGGCACAGCCCTTCATCCAAACATATACTTCCTGGTTTTGTTTTAGGAAACATTTCATAGGTTTTTAAATTTTTGTTTTGTCAGAGGTCATGAAAATGTTGATAACTTGCATTAACAATGCAATATTTGACAGTTGATTTTATTTAACAGTTGGCTTTGCCAATTAAAGAAAAATTACAATTGGGCAGCATGGTGGCTCAGTGGTTATCACAGCTGCCTCACAGCACCAGGGTCCCAGGTTCGATTCCAGCCTCGGGCTAATCTCTGTGTAGAGTTTGCACATTCTCCCCGTGTCTGCGTGGGTTTCCTCCTGGTACTCCGGTTTCTTCCCAAAGATGTGCAGTTAAGTGAGTTGGTCATGCTAAATTTTCCACAGTGTTCAGGGATGTGTAGATTAGGTGCATTATCCATGGGAAATGTAGAATTATAGGTTAAGGGGATGAGTCGGGAGGGATACTCTTTGGAGGGTCGGTGTGGACTTGTGGGGCCAAATGGCCTGTTTCCACACCATAGGTGTTCTATGTTCTATAGAAAGACATTACTTGAGCCAATGTGCTAGTGTTTATCCTCTACATGAACTGAAATACCAATTATATGTGATATCTCTGTGTATTTATTTATCTATTCTTTATTTTTCAATTTTCATTTTATTAAATGTTGCTATGGTCTCCAATAACTCTTCAATAGTGTATTCAGCAACCTCACAGCCCTGCATGTAAAGATTTTTCTCCTTCTGTCTGCCCAAATCTCTCCAGAATTAATCATTACAGCTTCCTCAGTTCTTTCTTTTCCACTTATTTATACCATTTCATATACTCAGCTTCAAATTACTATGACCATGGCAATATCATGTGAATAAAGCAGCAATTTCACTGATACTGTGAAATTTCTATCTTTGCTACAAAACACAAACATACCTGACACGTTATGCTTAATACACAAAACAAAAACAGAAATTGGTGGAGAAACTCAGCAGGTCTGGTAGCATTTGTGGAATGAAAGCAGAGTTAACATTTCAAATCCAGTGCTCCCTCTTCAGAACAGCACCTTTAGAGAAGTTCTACAGAAGGGTTAGTGGATTGAAACATTAACTCTGCTTTTTCTGCACAGGTGCTGCCAGACCTGCTGAGCTTCTCCAGCAATTTCCGTTTTTGTTCCAGATTTTTAACATCCGCAGTTATTGGTTTTATTTCAGTAGACTACTGTACAAAGCCCACCTTGGAATGTGATTCAGCCACCATGAAACGCTTGGTGTAAGAGCAGGAGATGATTCCTTAAGGCAGCATTTTTACAGGATAACTATTCAATTTTCTGACAATATTAACCGGTGTGATTTTTCACAGATGAAATTTTTTTTGCTGGAGAAACTCAGCAGATCTGGCAGCATTTGCAGAGAAAAAAAGAGTTCTGTCACTCTCAGGACTTGCTTTACATGACTAGGATCTGGAAATTGATATTGCGATTTGGGTTTTTCCATTATTGTCATACAACAAACTCACTAAACAATTTTTCACAGGACCACATAAACAGAACTTTACCAGTATTAAACAGACCTTATAGAGATTTATAAAATCGAGAGACATGGATAAGGTGAATAGTCAAGGCCTTTTCTCCAGGGTAGGGAAGTCCAAAACTAGAGGGTATAGATTTAAGGTTAGAGGGGAAATATTTAAAAGGGACCTAAGGGGTAACGTTTTCACACAGAGAGTGGTGAATGTATGAATGAACTGTGTTATGGACCAGGCCAGACCCCCTCAAAACATTTCAAGGCAGCAGCCCAGACCCTAACTTTTCTCATTGTTTTAAGCAGGTGTAAAGTGGATCTTCCAGGGTGATGCAGCTGGCCCAACCATTCAGTTTTAAACAAAACAGAATTTATTTACAGACTACTAAATGAAACATGAACAAAAGAGAACTAAATTTAGAATAACTTAACCTAACTGAAAACCTAATCGACTCTATCGCAACTTAATGATGCTGTTACAATACTTGCAACATCTCCGCAAACACCTCCTTGGCAAAAAAAGGTAAAATCAAACACAGGTTCTTATAGGAGAGATGTCAGAGAGTGAGGATCAACATGGAGCTGCTTCTCTGAGACCCCAGCATCTTCCATGGGTCCCCAGCTAAAACTTGACCAGCAGCTGCAAACAAAATAGCTTGCTAAAACCAACGCAAACCAAGCCCAACCCTGAAATGAGAGAACTGGACACTCCCCTTTTATTGTACAAGTGTTTTAAAAAAAACACTTCAAAGCTCTTTCAAATAAATATTCCCAGACATAACAGAACCCCTTTACAACCCCTCTGGGGAAAACAAACAAGGACAACATAACCTTGTTAAAGGAGCAGCACCATCACAAACTGCCAGAGGAAATAGTGGGCGGTTGATACAATTACAACATTTAAAAGGCATGGATACATGAATAGGAAGAGTTGAGAGAGATCCTGGTCAAATGCAGAAAAATGGGACTAGATTAATTTAGGATATCTGGTTGGCATGGATGAATTGGACCAAAGGGTGTGTTTTTGTGCTGTACATCTGTATGTTTCTCAACCAAATGGTACTAAAAGTGTAAATTTTGCTGGTATTTATAATGGTATTCATGTAACAGTTTGAAAAAAAACAATTCTCTCAGAAGCAGTAACAGACCTTCTTATCCTATTATATATACTAGAAAAAGCCAATTCAATTGCTTTTGCTTATGAGACCAATCATTTAGTTATTTGTTTACAACTCCCAAAGAACAGTTTTCCTGCTGTTCGCATGGTGGAAGGAATGTTTTCCCCCATTTTCTTCCTGATTCTACAACAAAGTAATTTATAGATTACTCCCAGTTGCACATGCTAGTGATACAAAAATGAAAGAATAAGACAGATGAATGCGTGACTCAGAAGTTGATGCAAATGAGAGGGTTTTAGACATTTTGACCACTGGGACCCTTTCTGTGTACAAGTGAAATGGTCTGCACCTGAACCAGAATTGGAGCAACATCTTTGTGGGTAGGTTTATAACTGGGAGGACCCTAACCTAGTTTAGCAGGGGAGGACAGATAGGGCTTAACATAACAGGGATACAGTATAATATAGTAAAGGAATTAGGAGAGACAGAGCTCAGCCACGATGCAACTCAATGGAGTAAGATGAGACTTGATGGCCTGTATTTTAATACTAGGAGTATGATAGGAAGACTGTTGAGTTAAGGGCATATATTGACACATGGAAGTCAGCTATTGTTGCTATCACAGAGACATGAGGAAGAAACAGGACTGGCAATGCAATATTCCAAGGTATAAAATCTTCAAGCAAGACAGAGGACGTGTTGCATTATTAATTAGTTAAAGAGTCACATTCTGTCGTAAGCAGGGATGTTCTTTTAAAAAATCTTCAACTGACCCTTTGTGGGTGGAATTGTAGAATAAAAAAGGTCATTCACACTACTGTATTATAAGTCCTCAAACAATAAGTGGGCAATAGAGGAGCAATTCATTGAGGTGTGTAATACCAAAATTTCATTTGGGGATTTCAAATTTCCAAACATTATTTGAGATAGTCATAGTGTAAAGGGCTTAGAGGAGGTAGAGTTCTTGAAATGTATTCAGGACAGCTTTTTATGTTAACACATAGAAGGCCCAGTGCAGAGCTGGACCCAATTCTAGGGAATGAAGCTGGAAGGCTGGTTGAGATGGCAGTGAGGGAACATTTAGCAACCACAACACTGTAATGGAAATAACAGACAATCTGCACAAAATGGTCTTGGATTGGGAATGCAGATTTTATTTTTTAAATTGGACAGGATCCAGCCAGAGTAAACTTGGATGACCAGTCGACTAGTACATCTAGTTGTGGGAAAAACTACAGCAAAACAGTGCGGAATGTGCAAAAAGGAGGGAAAGGGGGAAGAGAACAGATCCTTTAGGGTGAAATGTAGAGCAACAAACCAGGAGAAGCCTGATTGCCTAACAATATTCAGGACAGGATAAGAAGGGAAAAGCAGGCTTTCAGATGGGGCAAAGGGAGAGCAACTCAAAAGGAGGCCCTAGTGGAGTATAACAACTTCAGGAGAGAACTTAAAAAAAAAATTAGGATACAAAGAGGGAGCATGAAAGAACCCTGGTGGGTAAAATGACGAAGAATCCCAATAGCATGGGATCCCAATCCCAATAGGGCGGCATGGTGGCTCAGTCGTTAGCACTGCTGCCTCACAGCGCCGGGGACCCAGGTTCACTTCCCACCTCGGGCAACTGTCCGTGTGGAGTTTGCACATTCTCCCCGTGTCTGCGTGGGTTTCTCCGGGTGCTCTGGTTTCCTCCCACAGTTCAAACATGTGCAGGTTAGGTGAATTGGCCATGCCAAATTGCCTGTAGTGTTAGGTGCATTAGTCAGGGGTGAATGTAGGGGAATGAGTCTGGGTGGGTTGCTCTTCAGAGTTTCAGTGTGGACTTGTTGGGCCAAGGGGCCTGTTTCCACTCTGTAGGGAATCAAATCTAATCTAAGCATATAAGTATATTAAGGAGAAGAGGTTAGCCAGGGAAAGAGTGGGGCAGAGTAGGGTGTATTTGGGACCAAGTGGACAATCTCTATGTGGAGCCAGAGAACACTGGTAGAGTATTTAAGGGATTTCTTCACTTCTGTCTGGGGGAAGAAGATGTAGATACAGAATTCCAGCAGAGCAAATGAGGGGCTCCTGAGCAGATTGACACAGGGTATGAGGACGTGTTGGTTTTGGCAGGCTTAAAAAAGTGAATAGATAGGATAGTGAAGAAGGCGTTTGGTATACTTTCCTTTATTGGTCAGAGTATTGAGTACAGGAATTGGGAGGTCATGTTGCGGCTGTACAGGACATTGGTTAGGCCACTGTTGGAATATTGCATGCAATTCTGGTCTCCTTCCTATCGGAAGGATAATGAGAAACTTGAAAGGGTTCAGAAAAGATTTATAAGGATGTGGCCAGGGTTGGAGGATTTGAGCTATAGGGAGAAGCTTAACAGGCTGGGGCTGTTTTCCCTGAAGCATCGGAGGCTGAAGGGTGACCTTATAGAGGTTTACAAAATTATGAGGGGCATGGATAGGGTAAATAGGCAAAGTCTTTTCCCTGGGGTCGGGGAGGCCAGAACTAGAGGGCATAGGTTTAGGGTGAGAGGGGAAAGATATAAAAAGAGACCTGCGGGGCAACTTTTTCCACGCAGAGAGTGGTACGTGTATGGAATGAGCTGCCAGAGGAAGTGGTGGAGGCTGGTACAATTGCAATATTTAAAAGGCATTTGGATGGGTATATGAATAGAAAGGGTTTGGAGGGATATGGGCCTGGTGCTGGCAGGTGGGACTAGATTGGGTTAGGATTTCTGGTCGGCATGTACAGGTTGGTCCGAAGGGTCTGTTTCCATGCTGTACCTTTCTATGACTCTATGAACAAATTCCCAAGTGTGGATAATTGTATCTCAGGCTGCTGTGGGAGGTAATGGTGGGAATTGCAGGAACTCTGACCCAACTGTTTAATTCCTCTGCCCACAGGGTACCAGAAGGTACCAGAAAATTGCAGTACAGCTAATTGGTTTCCACTTTCCAAGAAGAGTGGTAGAGATAAACCAGGGAATTCTACACCAGTGAGTCTCACATCAGTGATGGGACAACTGTTAGTGAAAATTCTGAAGGAGAGATTAACCTCCACTTGGACAGGCAAGGTTAGATCAGGGATTGTCAGCATGGCTTTGCCAGAGGGAGGTCATGTGTCAGAAATTTGATAGAATTTTTCAAAGAGGTGATCAGGTGTGTAGATGAGGGTCATGTAGTTGATACATCATATATGTTTCAGCAAAGTCTTTGACAAGGTCCTACATGGGGGATTGAGAAAAAAAGGTAAAAGGACTGGGTAACTTGTCAAAATGGATCCAAATCTGTCTTAGAAGTTGGAGACAAGTAAATGATAAAGATGTGAATGTGACGGTGGGGAATGGAGGAATGGTAAGTAAGTTTGTGGATGACATGAGAGTGAGGATTTGCTGGTGGTTGACAATGAGGAAGAAGGTTACAGGAGATTGATCAGCTGGAAAGATTAATAGTGGATGAAATTTAACCTTGAAAATTGGGAGGTGATGCACTTTGGATGAAATAACAAGACAAGGGAGTACATAATGAATGGCAGGGTACTAGGAAGCTCAGAAGAACAGAAGGATCTTGGAGTGCTCATCCACAGAAGGTGGCAGGACACAATAATAGGAGGTTACCAAGGCATACGTGACACGTGCTTTCTTCAATTGAGGAAAAGATTGTAAGAGCAGGGAGTTTAGGTTGGAGCTGGACAAAACTTTAGTTAGGCCTTAGCTGGAGTATTGTGTGCAGTTGTGATAACCTCACTAAAGGAAGGATGTGATTGTGTTGGAGGATATACAGAGGAGGTTCAGCAGGATGTTGCCTGGGATGGAGCATTTTAACTCCAGAGAGGCTGAATATGTTTAGGGTATTTTCTCGAGAGCAGAGAAGATGGGGGTGGGTGGGATATGACTGAGGTGTGTAAGTTTATGTGGGGCAAGGGGAGAGTGAATAGGAAGCAGCTGTTCCCCTCAGTTGAAGGGTAAATAACAAGGGGTCATAATTATAAAGGTGAAGGCCAAGAGGTTTAGAAGGGATTTGAGGAAACCATTTTTCACCCCCAGGATAGTGGGAGTCTCAAAGGCACTGCCTGGGGAGGGTAGTAGAGGCATAAACCTCACAACCTTTAAAAAGTGCCTGGACGAGCACTTAAAATATCACGACATTCATAGGTATGGGCCGTGCTGGAAAGTGGGATTAGATAGGACAGTGCAGACTTGATGAAACCAAAGGTGTCTTCTGTGATACATTTGTTTTTGACTTGAAAGAACTTCATTAACATTGCCCCGAGACATATTTTCCCACTAGTAGATCTCCATGGCCACACCTCACACCAAATCAAGTGCTTTATAGTTTTTGATTTCCATTAAGAACCACCGTAGTATGAAGTTTTATTATATACTGAGAGGACCAGAAATCGATCAATTCATGATGCTGGTAAAGTGCTAATAATGTACACATTTGAAATGAGGATCTTTGAATATTATTATACTCACTCAATTTGCAACATAATGATTTCAGTATTTACTATTTTAAGGGTGAATTTATTTTAAATTTTAGTTAATGCTAAATGTTACAATAGTAGACAACGGGATTTCATTCAATCTTGTTTCAGTGTGACACGTTAAGGCTTTAAATTTATTTGTAATATTCATTGAACAAATTTGGACACATGTTTTAGACTGAAGAAACACTTGGTTGCTATGATCCATCAGGTAAATATTAGTGAGTGTACTTATTATACAATCAAGTAAGCAGCATCTTTCTTCACTAATTTTAGGAGCACAGCTATAAGACAAGAACACCATAAGAAATAGGAACAGCAGCAGCAGGCCATTCAGCCCCTCAAGCCTGCTCTTCCATTCATGACTATAACAATTCCACATAAATTTATCACCCTTTTAGAATGAAAAAGTTACTTCATGGTGATGCAATAAAAATGCATGCCTGTCATCAAGTACATTTGAACCAGCATATATTTTCAACATCAATAATCTAGAAAATATTGACTAAACTCTTATTTTGTGTAATTAATGTGGAAGACTAACCTGTGAGGCATTTCCTGTCTCCCAAATCTATTTGGAGCCACTGCTGGCTCTCACCTTCAGCAGCAGCCCAGCTAGGTCCTGGAACATTAAGTCGTGCTTTGTTTGGTGACCAACTGACAGTTTGACCATTTGCATCTGTCCATTGCCAGAATGATGTGGCATTGATCTGATGTTCAGCAATGTGTCCCAATTCCATTCCCAATGGTTGATTACAACCTAAGTAATGATAAGATGCATATATGAGAAAAGTGTGGAAGTGGGGTTCAAAAAGAACATGGACTGATGGACATTAGCCACCTGGATTATTTTAGCAGAATCTAGTTTTAACTCAGTTTGCACCAAGGACTAGAAAGTGGGCAAATATTACACCATTGAGAAAAATACTGAACTCACATCATTCAACAACTCCTGATATTGCAAGTTTGACTTTATTCATATACACAAACGCATCTTCGAAGAGAATTGTGTCAACCCTCCAGTGTCTCAATATTTCATAGGTTATGTGGAAACATTCCGGAGGAATTCAGAGGTTGTACTCTGGTACCTTGTCTTCACCATCATTATACATAATGAGCAAGAAATGGAACAGTTTGGTTAGCACATTATTCAGAGTTGTTGTCCTTTCTCTTATTGGCTCTTGGATTCTCTTGCGTCTGTAAACCATGGGATAACTTATCATTTATGAGGAACAGTGGGAAATAATTCACTCAGTAACCAAACTGCCTGAACATGCCTCCTGGATAAAACAATCTGGCGAAACGGCTGAACTTACTATCTGCCTCTGGCAAACTCTTATTCAAAGTCGGCTTGTGGCAAGTACTGCAGTCCAGTTGAGCTTACCTTAACCGGATTCCCCAGATATACAATAATTGCTATTGGCTCCTTGAGACTTGCCACTGCACTCTTCACTTCTACATTAATTTAACTCAAATGAATAAAGACCCTGGACCAGTCCAATACAGGCCATCACAGCTATGGATCCAAAAATATCCAAGTCACACTTTCACTTCTAGAATCTTCCCAAGCCTACATGTCTTGATGAACATTAGTTTATCACATTGATAACTCAAATAGCTAAAAGAAAAGTCCCCAGCAGAATGAGGAGGTGATGCCCATTAATGGCACAAGGCTGCGACATAATCTTTGGGAAATAAGAGTTTAAATGGGGTGTGGATGTACAAATAATTTCAGGGAACAATGCAGGTTGACTAGGTTGTACAATATAGCAACAGTGCATTGGAGTTCAGTTAAGAAGATCAGACTCGAAAAGCAGAGAGTTATTTTAAATTAGATAGAGAAAAGTGAGGCTTGGCCAATATTTGTTCCCTCAATCAATATTTGAAAAAACAAATGATTAAGTTCTATCACATTATTGTTTGAGAGAGCTTTCTATGCATGCAATTGGCTGCTGTTTTCAACATCACAAGATGAACTACAGTGCAAAACAAAGTACACTTAACTGATTATAAAACGCTTCATGACTTCTTGAGATTATGAATGATGTTTCATAAAGCTATCTTGTATATAAAAAGATGCACTAGAGACAGTGCAATAAAGCTCTGCAAAGATAAGGTTAGAACTGAAGGCAGGATTTCCCCGTTTTCAGCTGAAGTGTTTTGGTGAAAGATTCACAGATCCAGTCTTGCATGGCTCAGAGTGACTTTTCTCATACAATTGTCTGCTCCTCACCTTGTTACGAATGCATCCAAGTGACTCAGCAGCTTTTTTTATACAGCTGGAGAGATGGAAAAGCTCATCGCTGGACGGCCTTTCCAGCATTCACTCTATCGACAATATATCTAAAGCCCAGCTACCCACCACTTCAGATGTTGCAAGTCAGGAACTGGCTCTAACGTTACTATCCCTAAGGATATGGCTCAGAAAGACAGGTTGGTTGCCTGGAAGTCAGGGACCTTCAGGCCCTGATGCATGGAGTAATGGAGACTAGCTACATTTTTTTCCAGCAGAGTTATTAAAAAGTTCACTTATTCAATGTGGATGTCGCTGGCTGGGATGGATCATCCTAAGTACCCTTGAGAAGGTGAAGGTGAGGACACTGCAGTCCACATGTAGGTAGACCCACAATGACATTAAGGAGGCAATTCAAGGACTTTGACCCAAAGATACTGAAGAATCTGAATGAGTGGCCTGGAGAGGAACTTGTAGGTGGTGGTGCATCCATATATCTGCTGCTCTGGTGATTAGATTAGATTAGATTAGATTAGATTAGATTACTTTACAGTGTGGAAACAGGCCCTTCGGCCCAACAAGTCCACACCGACCCGCCGAAGCGTAACCCACCCCTACCCCTACATTTACCCCTTACCTAACACTACGGACAATTTAGCATGGCCAATTCACCTGACCTGCACATCTTTGGAGTGTGGGAGGAAACCGGAGCACCCGGAGGAAACCCACGCAGACACGGGGAGAACGTGCAAACTCCACACAGTCAGTCGCCTGAGGCGGGAATTGAACCCGGGTCTCTGGCGCTGCGAGGCAGCAGTGCTAACCACCGTGCCACCATGCCACCCACTGGTGCTTCTGGATGGAAAAGGTTATGGACTTGGAATGTGCTATCTAACACTTTGGTGAATTTTTACAGTGCATCTTGTTGATAATACATACAGCTGCCACTGAAAGTTGCTGGTGAAGGCATTGGATATTTGTGGATGTGGTGCCAAATCAAGCGACTGCTTTGTCCTCTTTTGTGTCAAACATTTTGAGCGTTACTCGTCCAGGCAGGTAGGAAGTATTCCATCACACTCCTGATGTGTGCCTTGTCGATGCTGGACAGGCTTTAAGGAACCAGGAGGTGAGATGCCTCTGATCCAACTCTTGTAGCCACTGTATTTATATTGCTAGTCCAGTTCAGTGGTCAATGGTAACCCATCAGATGCTGATAGCAAGGGAACTCAGTGATGGCAAATTCATTTAATGTCAAGTAATGGTAGGAAGATTCTCTTTTGGAGATAATCATTGCATTTTTGTGGTGCAAATGTTACTTGTCACTTGACAGCGCAAGCCTGGTTATCCTCCAGATCTTTAAAAAAGCCAAAAGAACGGCAGGTGCTGTAAATCAGAAATAAAAACAAAAATTGCTGGAAAGCTCAGCAGGTCAGGCAGCATCTGTGGACAGAAATCAGAGTTAATGGTCTGAGGAAGGATCATTTGACCCGAAACTCTGATTTCTCTCCACAGATGCTGCCAGACCTGCTGAGCCTTTCCAGTAATTTCTGTTTTTGTTATTGTCCAGATCTTGTTGTATTTGAACATTGACTACTTCATTACCTGAAAAATCATGAATTATACTGAATATTATGCAATCATTGGCAAACATCCCTATTTCTGACCTTATCATGGAAAGAAGGTCAGATGGAGCAGTTGAAAATGGTCTGGGAGGAGGCCACCTTGAAGAATTCCTGCAAGTATGACATGGAGCTGAACTGATTGACCTCTAAGAAACAAACTGTCTTGTGTGCCAGATATGACTCCAAACAGCACAGAGTTTGTTCCCTGATACCCACTGATTCCAGTTTGGCTAGGGCTCCTTGATGCCTCACTCCATTGAATGTGGCATTGATGGGAAGAACTGTCATTTTCACCTCATCTCTGGAATTCAGCTCTTTTGTCCATGTTTGAACCAAGGCTGTAATGAGGTCAGAAGCTGAGTGGCCACAGGCTAAACCTAAACTGAGTGTTACTGAGCAGGTGTTGCTTAATAGCACCGTTGATGACACCTTCCAAGACTTTACTGATGATCGAGAGAAGTGTGATAGGACATTAATAGGCTTGTTGGATATGTCCTGCATTTTGAATACAGAACATTGTCCGAAAGATGCCAGTATTTAGCTGGAGCAGCTTAGTTAGGGATAGGGAAAGTTCTGGAGCACAAGTCATCAGGATTATTGCTGAAATATTAGCGCAATGAAGTCTATCCCAAGATCTGAATGGACTTTTGGACTGCCAGTTGATAAGCCCTTTAACCATTATTGGACAAGACTTTGGAACTGAGCAAGGCCCACGCCCTGACTGACTTTGCAGGTCAACTCAAACTGAGCAAGGCCCAGCCGCTGGTCTGAAATTTCCACGGTGGCCTGACCAACTGAATTGTCATCCCAGGATTGGTTGCACTTGACCCAATAGATTGACTGCAAGGATATAGATCCATGGAATCTAGGAAATCAAAGTGTCTGACTGACTATGACCAATCATCTGGATTGGAATCAGACAAACTTTTTTACATAATGTAACAAAGCCCCCTCTTTCATCAGACTGCACCCTTTTGACTTTCAGACATAGTCATTAAGTTGAAGCAATGCACAGCATTTGCCATTTAAGCTGCTGGGGCATACTGTAGCTGTGATATAGTGCCATACAGCAACATGTCCACTCCCTTTGACAGTTTTTTGCTCACCACCATGACCAGCTGGATGCCTTTCCCACTGCACTAAAAGACAAGAAAGTGCCAAGTTAGAAATCAAGCTAAGAGCTAGAAGATGTATCCTTTGTAGATGCCTGAGATATGGCTTTGTCACTGTGTGTAACATGATCCAGCAGAAGTTTTCAACTTATAGGCGACCCTTTACTCCGAAGAAAAGTGTGAAGGACTGGAGTGGTGTAACAGTTTATCTGAGTGCCACCGTAGGTGCAGGGAGGCTGGTAGTTTGCTGCTACCAGTATGTCAACAAAACCTTAACAAAGATAGCGGCCACACAATATGGGAGTGTGCAATACATAATGCTGGAGACACAGATAGATGATGCCAGGACTAACATTTAGTGAGCCGTGCCCGTCAGGTATCTGCTTCATTTTTACATATCCGGAACTTAAGATGTTTAGTTTCTCAGGAAGAGGAGGAGATTTGGATATGGCAAAGAAACTAGGTGAGTGTGGCTGATGACAAGACACAATGCATAAAAATAGTCGTAAGAATCTGAAGTTGTCTTTCAAAGCTGGAGGGGAAAATTGCAAAACCTTTTCCTGACGTCCAGGTTCAAGATTTCTACACTCTTCTTGAATTTTGTAAACTTCCTCAGTATTGCAGGGAGGGGAAAATACAGCCTGAAATGTTTACAATCAGGAAAGGGTGAACCAATTGAATCTCTTCTCTTCAGAAGATTGATAGGTAATCTGAAAGAGTTAAATTATAAAGGAGATTTGACAGGGTAGACAGGGGTGAGTTGTGGCTATTTGTGCACAGTTGAAAACCAGATGGTCCAAATTTAAGGCAGTAACTAGTAAATCCAATCAGGAGTTCAGGATAACTCCCTTCTCTATTGGTATAGGAAGTTCACCACACAGAGCAACTACCACAAACTGCATAGATGCCTTTAAGGCAGCTGGTACCTGGGAATAATATGCTGAAATGTTTAAGTGAAATAGGGGTGGGGGAAGCTCATACAGAGTAGAAACAATGAGATCAATCCACCAAGTCAATTGACATTTACTTGTGCTATAAATTCTTTGTTGATCTTTTAAAATCATTCTTCTGAATTACTTTAGCAAATATTGTCTTAGACTGGCATTATTCTCATTGGAGTTACATCAAATCTAAACCTGTATGGAAAAACCTATTCAGCACTTGATGGAACCATCAGTGTAACTTCGAATAGATTTACTGCAAAGAAACCAAGTTGGTGATGGTCTCCAGCAACCCACAACTACCACACTGAATATTTATTGGTTTTTGCTGATCCTTTTACGTAATTCTGCTGTTAATGTTCTGCACAGGAACAGCTCTTGTAATTTAATAAATAAGGACCTCACCAAAAAAAAATGCATATTCTGATAGTCATTATTTTATGATCAGACTGAAAATTCAAACTATTACATCTTGCTTTCAGATAGCAGCAGCCCTGAAAGACAAAACTTCAAGCAGCCTGTACAGTGGTAAAGACTGAACAATTTCAATTTCTAAAATTAATCTATAACCATTGTTTCCTGATAGCAGTTGCAGTATAGTTAACGTTAAGATAATTGATGCTGTGCAAGAAAGCAAGTTTTGTCATGGAAGGTATCAGTAGTCAGCAAGTTTCATCTGCAATTTTTTTTATACACAACTTATTAACTTTATGCACATGAAAACTTATCTGTCACACAGTTCAATTCCATAGTCTCTCTGGAGAGAATCATTCTTAATTTTTCTCATCATTTGCCCACAAGGTTTTGCATCATTGGCATATTTATCATATTACAAAAACTCAGTTGCCAATCATTCACATTGTAAACAGATTTCTGCAAAGATTCCTGTGGAGCTGCACTCTCGCCAACTTGTCTTCAACTGCCACATCAGTTAGACTACTGACTATTCCACAAGCTTTAAGATGTTTTCATTAGCCACACATGAGGAAATTTGCGGAAGGCTTTCTGAAAATCTGTTACATAAGAATAACAGTCATAAATTAGCATTCTTAACTCCTCAAAGAACTGCAGAAGGCTTTTAAGTTATGGTGCATTATGTCTCAAAATGAGGAGTAGAATTTCACACTGGTGTTCCAACAGATTTGCAGGTAGGAAAGGGCCTATAGAATTCCTCTAATGACCATCCTATCACCCTTTGCCTCCTCTTGACTTCTTTGCAATTTTATGTGGGTCAGGTGAGGCCTAAGGCGGCCTATAAGCCATTGTCCTAAGTCTGGCTGTTAAGTGACCTAATAATTGCAGCAAAACAAATTAATATTCATCCAGTATTGTTTCTAATTTTGTAGGCAAATCATACTTTAGTTTTAGAAGTGAACTTGCCCTGAATCGGGGGAACTTTTAAAATGATTTTAAGTCCTATCTGTGATTATAGTTTATCCTGACCCTTAAGTGGACACTTCATTCTGCAAAAGCCAGTCCAAAGCTGGTCTCAGCTCCTGATGGCTTGCTTCCCTTTTCCACTTGTCAAATTCGAATCCATGAACTGACTCTGGTGCTGATGGTTTCTCTGGAATCCTTTCCTTTAGTCAAAGGCAAATCTTCCAGCTTCGTTTAAATCTTCCTGGAATTGGTCTTTGCAATCAAAGTGTGAGCTCTTACCTATATTCTATGTGGTAAACAATACACATCGGCTGCCTCTATCCCTCTACCCTCAAATTCTTGTTTGCCTTGTCTGAAAGGTTCAAGAACATTCTGAGGAAATCCTAACAAACATTACAATAGCTTTCCATTACCTGTTTCAGGGGTGGCGTGGTGGCTCAGTGGTTAGCACTGCTGCCTCACAGCACCAGGGACCAGGTTCAATCCCAGCCTCGGGTGACTGTCCACATGGAGTTTGCACATTTTCCCAGTGTCTGCATGGGTTTCCTCCAGGTGCTCCAGTTTCGTCCCACAGTCCAAAGATGTGCAGGTTAGGTGAATTGGCCATGCTAAATTGCCCACAATGTTCGGTGCATTAGTCAGAGGCAAATGGGTCTAGGTGGGTTAGTCTTTGGAGGGTTGGTGTGGACTTGTTGGGCTGAAGGGCCTGTTTCCACATTGGAGGGAACTGAATCATTTCCCTTCCACGTCCACAGCAATGTGAATCACACATGCTTTGTATCTAGAACAAATGCTGATTAATTACCTTCTAAATCCAAGTCCATTCTTTCTTGGAATGAGTAGAATCATTCATGAAATCGGATATTCTTAACAGCTCATTGTGAGACTTGGGAGACCAATAGACTATACAAAGTCATCAGAGATGCCCTTATTCCAGAGTGTGAATATCTTGTACTTTCTTCCCAGGATAAATAACCTGGGTCACACTTTAACTTTTCGATAACCAAGCAGCCCAAGCTTATGTCAGGGAAGAAGTGAGAACTGCTCATATGACCTCCTTCATTCCTCCATTTTACCCAAAATGAAGAGTCATTCACAAACATAACAATTTATAAAGTTAATACTTTTAACAATACTAGCTTACCATTAGTGTTAAACACAATCCGTTTATCTGACAGAGATCCACTGAAATGAAACAAGAGGAGGAGAAATATTATTACAATATATTTTCAGTCAGACATTTAAATAGAGTAAACACAAATGACTTCTATCCCAAATGGTAGGTTGGGCTCAGTGCTCTTACTCTTTTGTAGCTTCAAGCCCTGCTACCAGATTTTAGTGCACAATCTAAGACAACACTGGAGTGAAATACTAAATAAATTTTGACTTGCTCTTTTTCCTTTTCCTTTCTTTAAGGTAATGAGAGACAAAGATGTGTTTGCGTAGAACTACTTTAAGCGGAGTTACTCTGACTGTAGTGATTCCCTGGGGCAGATGGCACAACAAGCAGTTATCTGCAAAGTCCATGCGTTGCTTGGCAACAATATCAATGAGGAAATCTACAAGGGAGTGCTGATAGCAACCTGGAGTACCTTCTGCCACTGAAGAGTCAATGTAAAGCTGTATAGCTCTACTTGAAGAGATGTTGCACAAGCTAATTATTCCCAATCTTCTAAAAAATTATTACTGAAAATGATACATTTGATTCAATTCTCAACAACAATTTTTGATTTCCAAGTTGCCTTGGATTAAGGGGCTGTGGGGAGAAACTAAACATTTCAATTTATCTTAAAATATTTTGCTACCATAATAAATTTATTTCTTCATTAACAGATTTGAATCTGAACTTGAACTGAAACAAAGGAAACTTATTACTTACTCTTTTGACAAAACACCATTTGCCAGGATACCTGGATATCGACTCAGACCTTTATGCTGAACAACGTCTATATTGCCACCCAGTCTGTCTAGTATTACACCAGCATGAATGGCAGCTTTGCAAAGGGCCGACGTCTGAAAGAAACAAGGTTAGTTAGATGGGCAACTTCAATGTGCTAATAAATTGGTTATTTCATTTACAAAAAGGTAAACAAATATTTCATAATCAAAGTTTCCCATCTTTTGCATTATCCTGTTTTTGAGCATGATAAATCGATTCTTGAGATCCTGGGACTACCTCCATTGGAATAGGGACAGTTAAGGGGAAATCCAAAGTTGGTAAAGAATTTCAGTCTTGCCAAAGTGGTAACACTTCACTTCAGAAGCTTCAGTTCAAGTCCCACTCTAGAGTGCTGAACCAATAATTCAAGTTTCACTCCCAAAACAGTACAGAGAGGGCGCTGCCATTTAGATGAAACATTAAATCTTAGCATAATGTGCATTCTAAGGTGGATAAAAATATCACACATTTGATTAAGACTAGGGACTACGCCTCCTATCCTGCTCAGTACTTACCACTTTAACAAATATCACTCCACCTACTGGTTTCCAGGAATGGTGACGCACAGTTAGGAAATCTCAGTTATATCGCAACCTCTGACACATCTCCTGACCTACTCCACATGTACAAAAGTTTGCTGAATTACAAATATTAAGTTGTCTCCTCATTTGTGTCAGCTGCTAAAATACTAGACAGCTGACAGGATGAGTAACGATGACCTTTGTCTAAACCACAACCTGTGGCTAAGAACTCCACATTCCAACAATCTTGTGTGGGAAGAACTGGCAATGAGGTATTGCTGAAACATTCACTCATGACTTTGTTTCCTCTAGAATTTACTACTCCAATGGTTATGTTCCTGATCCAGGAACACCTCAAATTTAAAATTCTCACTTTTTTTCAAAATCTCTCTATCCACAATCTGCAATCCCTATAATCCTTTGAGACATCTCGAATTCTTGTGTTTTATGCAGCCCAGACAATGCCTCCACATGCCTTACTTCTCGGCTCTGTTATGCCCTCTGCCTCGCTCTTTCTCCTCTCTTAAGGAGAATCCTTAAAGCTTATTACAAAAACAAGTTCTCACGAAAGAGAACTTTGACCTGAAATGTTAATTCTGTTTGCAGACGCTCTCTTGTCTACTGAGTTTTGGCAGCTTTCCTTTTGTGTTCAGTTAATTATTAAAATGTACCTTGCTAACCAATCTTTTGGACGCTTCTCCTAAACACTCATCATGTGAATCTGTGATGAAATTTGCAATAGTTTATTATTTTAAAAGGTGCCATGAAAATGTAAGTTGATGTTGTATTTAAAATATTATTCACCTTGTCAAGGCCTGTTAGCATCTTGTATGTTCCAATGAAGTCACCTCCTACACTGCTAAACTATAGCAGGACAAATCTAGCCTGAGCATCCTTTCTCATAAGCCAACCTGTCCATTCCATGTTTTAGTCTGGTAAACATTCTCTGTCCTGCTTCCAACACATTCACAAGCTTCCTAAAGTGAGGTGTTCAACAGCACGAGATGCAGTCTCACCACTGCTTTGTATAAGATTAGATTACATTACAATGTGGAAACAGGCCCTTCGGCCCAACAAGTCCACACCGACCCGCCGAAGCGCAACCCACCCATACCCCTACATTTACCCCTTACCTAACACTACGGGCAATTTAGCATGGCCAATTCACCTAACCTGCACATCTTTGGACTGTGGGAGGAAACCGGAGTACCCGGAGGAAACCCACGCAGGCACGGAGAGAACGTGCAAACTCCACACAGTCAGTTGCCTGAGGCGGGAATTGAACCCGGGTCTCTGGCGCTGTGAGGCAACAGTGCTAACCACTGTGCCACCGTGCCGCCCACTTAACTGAAGCATAACCTCCCTACTTTTGTACCAATTCTTCTCACAATAATTTATAATATTCTACTAACTTTCCTAACTATTTGTGGTACCTCTGCACTAGTCTTTTATGATTCACTGACTAGAACACCCAGATCCCCCTCTATCTCAGAGCTGTGCAATCTCCTACCGTTTGGATAATAAGCTTCTTTTTATTCCTCTTGCGAAAAAAAATGACCATTTACCCACATTATACTTCATATGCCAGATCTTTACACACTCACTCAACATACCTCTCTCCTTTTGTAGCCTTCTTACATCCTCTTCACAGCCTATATTTCTACCTATCTTTGATCAATTGCAAAACCTGGATCAGTTTCAGTATAGCTTTGAGCTCCCCATCATTTTATTTTCATAAGCAGGATCTATGAAATGAACAGTTAGAGAATTAAAAAGTAAAATTTTCTCATTTGTTACTCACATGCCTATATCCTTGAGAAAAATCACCAGAGACTTCTCCTATCACAGCTTTGCAACCAGCAGGACAATTCTTGCTAAAACAAACATGAAAAGTATCAAATTAATTTCTGTTTCCCTAAACGGCAGTATAACAGGAGGTCTGTTCCAGGTTTCGAATCAGAAAAATTCCAACATTCAGATTACTATGCTTTAAAAAGATCCTCAACCACAAAGATCTACTTATGTAGAAGACACTGCAACTCACTCGTCAAAGATGACATTAATTACTTGGCCTGAAATGTAACTCAAGGTTTGTAACAGGCTAAAACAGTCCTTGAGTTTAAAACTTATCTACACAAAGTACTTGGCTGAGATTCTAAGTTTGAAATGTTTTGGGTGTGAGGAACAATAGTTTTTTTAAAGAGATTGGTAGATAGGTTTCTTCAGAAATTGCTTCAAAACATACTTCTTTAAAAGGACTGGCATTCTCCCAATCTTTCCATCTCAAAGCAGATAATGTTACCTTCCAAAACTAATGCCTGAAAAATTTCCTCCTTTACTTTATGATGAGAATTCCATTCCATTGATAACCAGGCTCTTCAATCTGTCTATCCAATTTCCTGCACTGCCATTCACTTTTTTTCCCTGCCCTATCAAATCCATTATATTGTTTCCTCGTGTTCTTTCTTTTACCCCAACAGCTTCTATCCTTTACCATTTAGGTATGATCCCACAAATGTGTCTTCTACTTCATTTCTTGTCAATTTCTCCACCATCCCAAAACCTGCTCCCTCACCTCCCAGAGTTGCAAGAACTGTGAACAATGATTCCCTTGTATTTCTTACAATTTAATGCAATGCATTCACTGTTCACAACGTGGTCTTCCTTGCACGGGGTAGATCATTTACCAAACACCTTGCTATGCTTCACATGAGGCCTTGAGCTTCAGGTTGCTTGCCGTCTTAATTCTCCATCTCACTCAATTCTGACTTCAGCCTCATACACTGTTCCAACAGAGCCCAATGCCAGCTTAGAAACAGCACCTCACATTTTGATTAGACACTTCATAACCTTCTGAATGCTATGTGGAGTTCAACAATTTCTTCAGGGAGTAGATGCTCACATGAGCTCTGTCTGTTGTCAGTAACACTTTGTCGAGATCTACCTTTTGTTTTTTTAAAACTTGCAGCATCACCATCATTGTCCACCTGCAACACCCTTTTATCATTTAATCACACCTTCCTATCATTCTATCACAGATCTCCTTCACTGTTCTTTCCTCCAGTCCTCACAACCTCGGCTCTGCATTTGCCTATGATCTGCAATCTTCTTGCAGTTCAAATGAAAGCTAACTGGAAATGTAGATTCTTCATCCCTCCCCTCACCCATTTACTCAATAGTGATTAGACCTATCAGGTATTTCCACTAATTTCTGCTTTCACCTCAGTGATACTTTTGTGGTAGATGATGTAGCATTCACTCAGCACTTCACTTGTCTGTTATTCCAGAATATATTTTCAAATCATACAATGGAACCTGAAATCTATAACTGTTTTACACAATTAACCAAAAATCATGTTATCAGCTGGGTTAAATTACATTGAATGGTAAACGCATCATGACAATTGCATCATTTTCCAAATCAAAAATGTGAAGAGAGAAACGTGGGTCACTATATAGTGATCACAATATCCAAATTAATCCAACGAAGTACTTTAATTTGCTTAGATGCGAGCTATAAAGCACACATATTCTGAAGCAGAAAATTTTTCAGAGAAAGCTCAGTTAGTCTGACATTTCAGTAAAGAGTTTTAAATAAGTTGGAAGGCATTTCTCCAAGGTTGAAGAGTTAGAGGGAAACAATAAATTCATTAAAATCTGGCTTGATTGTCTTTGAGGAATCATGAATGTTTACATCACAAATGAAGGCTCCGTTTCTGTATTAGCCCGTAGAACGACTCACCAAGTGCCCTTCTTTTCCTTTTCCCCTGCAGCCCTACAAATCTTTGCATTTCAGATTATGATCCAAATTCCCTTTTGAAAGCCTCAGTTGAACAGCACATGAACAGGCTGTTCATTCCAGATCCTAACCACTCACCGCATGAAAACATTTACAAGTTGCCACTGCTTTTATTGCCAATTACTTCAGATTTGTACCCACTGGTGCTTCAACCCTCCATCAACAGGAACAGTTTCACCCTATCTATTCTATTTTGTACGCTGATCAAATTTCCAATCAGACTTCTTATCTCTATGGGATAAGTCTGGGCTGTTCTCCATCTTCACACATGTCCTGGGGCTCTTCTCATGAATCGTTTCTCTATCCTTTCCACTTTCTTTTTAAAATGTTTGCTTTTGTAATTTATACACATATTAGCAAAGTCCAGGCTACTGTAGATTTTATTAACTGTGCTTGCAATCTGTCCTGCCAGCTTCTATTATTTATGCAAATATATATCAGGTCCCATTGCTCCTGCACCTCCTCAGAATCGTAATTTTCAAATTTTCTGTTATCTCTCTATGTCTATCCACGAAAAATCACTTCTTGGTGCTAACTTTTACCAGAGTTTAGATTAGAGTGGTGCTGGAAAAGCACAGCAGGTCAGGCAGCATCCAAGGAGCAGGACCCCTTGGATGCTGCCTGACCTGCTGTGCCTTTCCAGCACCAATCTAATCTAAACTCTGGTTTCCAGCATCTGCAGTCCTCACATTTGCCTAGTTAACTTTTACCAGCCATTTCATTTCACCAACCTGTCGTTATCCTTTTGAAGTTCGACACTGTATTTCTCATGGTCCACATACTTGAAAGTTTTGTATCCTCCACAAATTTTGCTGTGTACATTGAGGTATAGGCCATTAATATCGATCAGGAAGAACAGACATCCTATCACCAATCCCTGGGGAACTCCAACATGTACCTTCCTTCAATTTGTAAAATAATTGCTTCACCATTAATTACACTTTATTTCCAGCCTCTCAGCTAATTTTTCATCCATTCACTGGACCTTTCATGCTTCTACCAGGTAATTATTTTACTCATGTGACAATGTTAGTCTGGTACCTCAGAGTTTTGAAAATTATTGCCAGAGATCCTAATGTCTTCTCCCTTACCTGCTTCAACAGCCTTGGCCACATGTCACCTGGGCTTGTGGATTTATACACTATGAGGCTGCTAAAACCAGTACTTCATCACTCTCTCTATGTTAAATTCTTTTAATATTTACACAGCCCTCAACCCTGATGTCTATACCTGTATCCTCCTTTTCCATTGTGAAGACTGATGCAAAGTATTCAATGAGTACTGTTCACATCCAGATTACCTCTATGGCACCCAGTGGGCTCAACTCTTTAACTTTCTTTTTCTCCCTTTACTCTATCCACCAGTGCTTTTTCATGCACGCTCTTACTTTTCCTAATTTCCATAATTAGTCCCTTGAACTTTTTATACTCCTCCTGGAACTCTCCATTATTGAACCTTCAATATCTGCCATAGCTTTGCTATCTTTCTTAATCCTAATCTTGACACCTAAGGAACTCTGGTCTTGGATCCACTCTGACTTTGAGGGAATATATTTGTCCTGGTACTCTCACGATTTCCCCCTTGAATGCCTCCTAATTCTCTAAGACAGTTTTATCTGCACGTGACTGCTCCTAGTTCACTTGCAAATTAATCTTTAATAATCAATGTTAATAAAATTTACCTTTCCTCAGTTTAGATTATTTTTACTTCTGGCCCATCCTTATCCCTTTCTAAAAGTAACCTAAATCTAGCTAAGCTATGATGACAGTCTCTAAAATGCTCCCCAACTGATATGCCTTCATTCTACCCCAGCTCATTTCAAATTTAATATCCAGAGCTGACCCCTCCCTTCTTGGGCTATATACTGGCTAAAAACGTTCTCTTGGATGCAATTTAAGAATTTTTTCCCTCCCTATTCTGCACACTATAACTACTCCAGTTAATATCTGGGTCATTAAATTTCTATGCCATTCCTTCCTTATTATTCTTAAACTTCTCTGAAATTTGATTACATATTTGATCCTCTATCTCTCCTTGACTATTTAGAGTCCTATGGTGACACCCAATGGCGTTTGCTCCTTTTATGTATTTCTTTTTATTTCTACTCACTTGCTCTCATTTAATCATCAAATAAAAGCCTCCTTACTGTTATAATTGATTCCTTGATTGCAAACCCTTGCCTATTCCTGATGACGCAAGTGAGTGAAGCTTTTGCCCAAAATGTCGATTTTGCTGCTCGTCGGATGCTGCCTGAATTGCTGTGCTCTTCCAGCACCACTGATCCAGATTCTATCATCTGGTCTATCTTATCTGAATGTTTTACAACCAGGAATGTTGAACTACCAATCCTACCCATCTTTCGGCCAAGTCTCAAACATAGCTATGATATCATACTCCCCAGTGTCTATCTGTGCCCTTAGTTAATCTACTTTATTCCTCAAACACCTTGCATTAAAATGTACTCCATTTAGAATTGAGATGAGCAAGGCTCTATCTAACCAATATTTCCTTTGCATCCTTGATTCACTCACTTGAGTTTTAATTCCATCTGAATCACTTGCTCCTCTGAATCCAAGGTCCCTGACAATTGAGTTAAATCTAAGCCAACAGCATTTGCAAACCTCCCCACAAGGATGTTTGATCCCGTTTCTTCTCATATGTAAGCCTTTCAATGTGTACAGTTCCCACCTCCTCTAGGAACAGTCCCATTGCCTCAGGAATTTAAATCCCTCTCACCTGCAACCTCTCCTCAGCCAGACATTCATCTTTTCTATCTTTCTTCTGTTATACTCACTTCTGCATGGTACCAGGAGTAATCTGAAGTTTACTACATTTAAAAGTCTTGCTTTTTGATTTATGACCCCTAACTTCCTATCATTAGTTTTCAGGTTCTCATTTCTCTTTCTTCTGATCTCACTGTTCCCAACATGGACCATGACCTCTGGTGTTTCACCCGTCTTCTTCAGAACACCCTATAACCATTCCATTCCACGACATCCTGGACCCTGGCAACAAGAAGGCAATGTACCATCCTGGAGTCCCATCTATAGCCACATAAATGCCTGCCTACTCTCCTCACTGATAAATCTCCTACCATGTTTTCCTCCCTGACTCTGATCAGCTGGACCACCCACAGTACCTAGTTCTGGTTTTTGGCTGGCCTCCGCAGAAAAACCTTCACTCTCACCAATTCCTAAGGCCAAGAGATAGTTTGTAAATGAAATGCAATCAGGGATTCCCTCACTACCTGCCTTCTGCCTGATGGGCATCCATCCCTCTCTGCCGGTAGGTTTTTAAGCTTCAAGGAGAGGATATCCTGAAACCTGTTATCCATGAATCTCTCAGCCACGTGAATGCACTACAGTGGTCTCCAACTGATGGCACCGCCTGTTCATGTGGTCATCCAAGAGTGACCAGCATTTCCCACGTAGTGCAGAATGTGCAAATCACAGGCTGGAGCTTCCCCTTAACAAAACAGAATACACACCATTCGCTGCTCATAGAATTCTAGAATCATAGAATCCCTACAGTGTGGAAACAGGCCATTTGCACTAAGTTCACACTGACCCTCCGCAGAGTATCCCACCCAAACCCATTCCCTATTACTCTACATTTGCCCCTGACTAATGCACCTAACCTACACATCCCTGAACACTGTGGGCAATTTAACATGGATAATTCACCTAACCTGCACATCTTTGGCTTGTGGTGAGAAACTGGAGCACCCAAAGGAAACCCATGCAGACACAGGGAGAATGTGCAACCTCCACACAGATAGCCACTCAAGGCTGGAATCGAAGCTGGGTCCCTGGTGCTGTGAGGCAGCAGTGCTAACCACTGAGCCCCTATGTTACATTAATCCTACTTAAGTACAGACTAAAACATTCTTCTTCTTGTTCAGATCTTGAGTTCTTCCAAGTCTGCTGCCAGTTTGTCTGCCTCTCTGTGAGAAACCTCACCCTTTCCTGCATCTCTCACTGATACTGACTAGTTGTCAGAGGGTCCTCACCTTGCCACTACTCTTCAACACAAGAGAACATATGAGCATGGGGATTATGCTGGAAGTGTATAAAATGCTGGTTAGGCAACAACTGGACAACCACGTGCAGCTCTAGTCAGCACAATACAGGAAAGATGTGATTGCACTATAGAGGGTGCTGAGAAGATTTACCAGGATATTGCCTGGGCGGCAGAATCTAAATGTGAGACAAGATTGGATTGGCTCCAATGGTTTTCTTTGGAGCAGTGAAGGTTTGGAGGGGTAATAAAAACAGGAAGTGCTGGAGAAGCTTAGCAGGACTTGTACCATTTGCAGAGATACAGCATTAATGTTGAATCTGACTGATTTACTTTACTCTGTGATCTATTTGGTCTTCTTTGTGCTCTTTCCTATAGTCCTGGCAGCAAACATCAAGTTCTAGACACTGCCAGAACTGTTGACAGAAACTCCAAAGGGGTACTTCATTTCACTGAGGGGGTCACAGAGTCTGAGGAAGTCTGACTCGCTACTAACGTAGCTCACCTGCGGTGCATGAGGGCTGCCATTCAGGCTTCACCAAATCGGCACCTGAGGGGCTGTAATAAGTGCTACATTAAAGACTTGTGAGCACATGGAATAAGAGGGACAGCTGCAACACAGGCAAGAATTTTATGGGGATATCACCAAAACACTTTGCCCTATGTAGTTGCTATCCTTCTTATAATTGAGCACACAAGTCTGTCATGTAGCATTTGATCAAATGCCTTTTGGCAGTCCTTATCCTCACATCAGCAGAATTATCCTCATCAATATACACTGTTACCGCATCAAAAAGACTCAACCAACTTAGTTAAACATGCTTTCCCTTGAAAAATTGTATGTTGGTTTTTCTTAATGATTGGCATTTGCCAAAATGACTGTTAATTTTGCCCCAGTTATCACTTTGAAAAGTTTCCCAATGAGGTCAAAATGAGTAACCTATAGCTGGGCTTATTTTTACATCCTGTTGTGAACATGTATGTCTTCAAGGTAGTAACAGGAAAAGACAGGGTAGATAAAGATAAACTATTTCCACTGCTTGGAGATTCGAGAACTAGGGAGCACAGTCTGAGAATTAGAGCCAGATGGTTCAGGAGAGATGTTAGGAAACTCTTCTGCATACAAAAAGTGGCCGATTTTGAAACTCTCTTCCACGAATGGCAATTGATGCTGCATCTGCTGCACCATTTGTGAATTTTAATTCTGAGAGAGATGCATTTTGTTAATCAAAAGGTATTAAAGGATGTTGGTCAAAGGCAGATAGATGGAGTTCAGCCAAAATCTAACTGAAATGCAGAATATGGTTGAGAGGCTGAATGGCCTACTCCTGGACCTCCATCCCCATCTGCCCAGTCTTCCAGCATCATCCAAGTCTCCAGAAGACTAGACAATTATGGCCAGTGGCTCTGCAATTTTTACTATCACTTTTCTCAGTAGCTTTGGATCTCTCTCATCCAGTTCTGGTGTTTTATTGAATTTAAGTACAGACAGCTTATGAAATACCTCTTCATTCTCAACTTTAAATGTTTCAAGTGTTTGAACTACCTGCCAGTTCACTGCAACCTGGGCAGAATTTTACTTAGTGAAGACAAACGCAAAATATTCATTTAATACCTCAACTGTGCCCCTGTCTCCATGAATGAGAAACAATCTCGCTGAAACATATAGATTTCTTAAGGAGCTTGACAAGGTAAATGCTGAGAGGATATTTCCCCTCATGGGATAGTCTAGGACTAGTGGGTATAGTCTCAGAATAAAGTCTCAGCATGTTTAACCAATTTAAGACTGAGATGCAGAGGAGTTCCTTCTTTTCGAGGGTTGAAGGCCTTTGGAATTACTTGCCAAAGAGAACTGTGGGAGCAGTGTTCTTGTGTATATTTAAGGTGGAATTGGAAAGAATGTTAATCAGCTGGGGAAATCAAAAGAAATCTTGGCATTTATTGCAAAAGGATTGAATTTTTAAAGTGAAAAAGCATTGTTACAATTTTAAAAGGCATCAGTGAGACTACACCTGGAGCACTGTGTCCAGTTTTGGTCTCCCTACTTGAGGGAGAATATGGTGACACTGGAGGCAGTTCCAGGAGATTCACCAGATTTATTCCAGAGATGAAAGGCCCTTCATGGAAGAAGCAGTTGAATAGTTTGGGCTTGGATTCACTGGAGTTCAGAATAATGAAAGGAGTTTCATGGAGTATATGAAATGCTGAAGGGGATTGATAAGATGGACATTGAATTGATGCTGCCTCTTGTGGGTTGGTCGAGAATAAGTAGTCATAGACATTGAGTGAGAGGAGGGAGGCTCAAAACTGAGATGAGGAGAAACCACTTCTCTCAGAGGGTTGTGAATCTGTGGAATTCACTGCCACAGAGTGCAGTGGAGGGAGAATTAATCAACAGATTCAAGAAAGAAATAGATATGTTTCTGATGAAAAGCAGGATAAAGGGCTATGGGGAGCAGGCAGGAAAGTGGAATTGAAACCAGGATAAGATCAGCCATAACCATGTTAAATGGTATAGCGGGCTCAAAGGATTGTATATTGCCTAACCCCACTTCTAATTCTCATGTTCCCATCAAAAGGGTTACGGAAAAAGGACAGGAAAATGGACATGAGAAATGGTGGATCAACCATGATCCTACTGAATGGCAGAACAAGATCAAGGCGCTGAATGGTCTACTCTTTGTTCATTTTTTCTCATGGACCTAGTATCATCCAGGGAACTCCAGACTTCCTGGTGCATTTCCTTACATGTGAAAGCTTCATGACTATATTTGAACTCTCGCTTTCTCAAGAGCAATACTTTCTTCAGTTACAAACTTGACTGCTAATTTTTCATCCAATTTATGAGTCAGATCCATTTTGTAAAATTCTTTCATGGGATATGGGTGTCATTGGCTATGCCAAGATTTATTGCCATTGAGAAGATGAGCTGGCTGCTTGAACCATTGCAGTCCATTTGGTGTAGGTATCTAGTCAATGACGTTTGGGATGGCCTGCTGGAATTTTGATCAAGCCAAAGAAGAAACAGTGACATACTTGCTAAACAGGATGGAGACTGAAATCAGAGGAACTTGCAGGCAGTATTGTTCCCATGTAGCTGCTGCCTTTCTCTTCCGAATCGTAATGGTTATCAGTTTGCAAGGTGCTGTCCAAGGCACTTTGGTGAATTTCTTGTACATGATAGACACTGTGGTTACTGAGCATCAGTGGTGGAGGGAGAGAATATTTATAGATTTGGATGAATCAAGCAGACTGTTTTGTCCATAATGATGTCAAGCTTCTTGAGCGTTGTTGGACCTGCACTCATTTAGGCAAGTGGAGTGCATTCCATTGCACTCCTGGTGCATACCTTGTTCATGAAGGACAGGCTTTGGGATGTCAGGAGGTGAGTTACCCACTGTAGGATTCCAAACCTCTGATGTACTTTGTCCTTTTTAATTTACTTGTGGGATGTTGGCATCGCTAGCTGGCCAGGAGTTCACTTATTGCCCGTCCTTAATTGCCCTTGAGAAGGTGGCGGTGAGCTGCAGTCCACATGCTGTAGCTCGACCGACAATGCCCTTAGCTCGCTGGCCAGGCGTTCATTTATTGCCCGTCCTTAATTGTCCTTGAGAAGGTGGTGGTGAGCTGCAGTCCACATGCTGTAGCTCGACCCACAATGCCCTTAGCGAGGGAATTCCAGGATTCTGACCCAGCAATACTGAAATAATTGTGATATATTTTCAAGTCAGAATGGTAAATGGCTTGATGGGATTCCCATGCGTCTGCTACTCTTGTCCTTCTAGGTGGGAGTGATCGTGGGTTTGGAAGGTGCTGTGTGAGGAAATTTGGTGAATTTCTGCAGTGCACACTGTGTAGGTGGGTGAGGGAACGCATGCTTATGGATGTACCATTAATCAAGTGGACTGCAATGTCCTGGATGTTGTCAAGCTTTTTGAATGTTGTTGAAGCTGCACTTATTCAGGAGAGTCATACTCCTAAGTTGTGTCTTGTAGGTGAGTTACTCATTGCAGTATTTCTAGCCTCTGACCTGCTCTTGTTGCTACATGACGTGTCCAGTTGAGTTTGTGGTCAATGGTAACCCCCCGGGTGTTGATAGTGAGGCATTCAGTGATGGCAATGTCATTGAATGTCAAGCAATGATGGTTAGATTGTTTCTTAATGGAGATGGTCATTGCCTGGCATTTGTGTGGTACAAATGTTATTTGCCTTTTGTTAGCCCAAACTTGTACATTATTCAGGTTTTTACACATTTGGATGTGGACTGCTTCAGTATCTGAGGAGTCATGAATGGTGATTATTAACAAACATCCCTCCTTCTGACATTATGATGGAGGTTGTATTATTTATGAAGCAGCTGTAGATGGTGAATTGTAGAATACCATTTTACCCTGTTGAAATTGGCTTTCCCTGATTAGTTATTTTTAAATTATTTTGTAGGATGTGGATATTTATTATCCATCCTTGACTGCCCTTAGAATGATGTTATAAATCACACAACATCAGGTTATAGTCCACAGGTTTAATTGGAAGCACTAGCTTTCGGAGCGCCGCTCCTTCATCACAGCCACCTGATGATGGAGCAGCACTCCGAAAGCTAGTGCTTCCAATTCAACCTGTTGGACTATAACCTGGTGTTGTGTAATTTGTAACTTTGTCCACCCCAGTCCAACACTGGCATCTCCAAATCATGACGTAGGATGATGGGTTATGAGCCCTCTTCTTAAGCTCTGCAGCCTATTGGGAGATAGGTACACTCACAGTACTGTTTGGAAGGCAGCTTTAGGCTTCTGACCTGGTAATAGTAAAGAACAGCAATATATTTACAAAGCAGGATGATGTGTAGATTGGAGGGGAACTTGCAGCTTGTGGCATTCCCATACATCGACTGCCTTGGTCTTTTTAGGAGTCAGCAGTCTCATGTTTGGAAGGTGCTGTTGAAGGGGCGTTGGTTGATGCAGGACATTGTTTAGATGGTATACATTGCTGCCACTGTGCATCAGTGATGAGAGGGATGAATGTTGAAGGTTAGGGATGAGGTGCCAATCAAGTGGGCTGCTTTAATCAGTTGCTCTTTCTCTGGGCATTCTTCCTTGCCATTCTCCATAATCAAACTTACGAATAAGTCTTACAACGCAATGATCATTGTCCTCAAGATATTCCTGATTGCTACTTGACCGTTCCAGCAATAAAGTTTCAACTTTGATCTCCAGCATCTGCAGACCTCACTTTCTCCTGCTACTTGACCCACTTGACCTTCCTCATTCTCATGAAATAGTTCGAGCAATGTCTGCTTTCTCATTGGACAGGAGTGGTATTACTGCAGAAAATTTACCTGAACACATGCTAGGAATTCTCTGCCCTTTACACAATGAGAACATGATGCCCAAGTTGTAGTGTCACTGGATTACAAATCCCACTAGCTGATGTTCTGGGGACATGGATTCAAATTCCACTAGGGCACTGATGGAATTTAAACACAATTATTAAATCTGGCAAATAAAGTTACTTTCAATAAATTTTGACCATGACACTTATCATCAATTATTGTAAAAGCCCAGTCTTTTTGTTTTTTTTTTAAATCTAGTCTACATGTGACTTGAAATCTACAGCAATGATTCTCAACTCCTCTCTATAATAGTCCAAGCGAACCATGCAGTTCAAGGGCAGTTGGAATAGGCAACAAATGCTTAGAGACCTTGATTAATACGGTCAATGGACTGAAGAGCGGCAGATGGAGTTTAATTTGAAAAAATGCAGGGAATTGCATTCTAGTAAAACAAACAAGGGCAGGACTTATGCAGTTAATGGTAGGACCCTGGGCAGTGTTGTAGAACAGAGACACCTAGGGGTCCAGGTACATAATTCTTTGAAATTTGCATCACATGTAGACAGGGTGGTTAAGAAAGTGTTTACATGCTTGCCTTCATTTGGGTATAGGAGTTGGGATGTCACGTTGAAATTGCACAGAACATTGGTGTGGTCACTTCTGGAGTACTGCGTCTAGTTCTGGTCACCATGCCACAGGAAGGATATTATTAAATTGGAGCGGGTTCAGAAAAGATTTACCAAGATGTTGCTGGACGTGGAAGGTTCGAGTTATAAAAAGAGGCTGGATAGACTAGGATTTTTTTCACTGGAACATAGGAAGTTGAGGAGTGACCTTAGAGAGGTTTACAAAAACATGAGGGGCATAGATAAGATGAATAGCAAGGGTCTTTTCCCTAGGGTGGGGAGTTCAAAACTAGAGGGCATATTTTTAAGATGAGAGAAAAATTTTAAAAAGGACATGAGAGACAATGTTTTAATACAGAGTGTGGTTTGCATGTAGAATGAACTGTCAAAAGGAGTGGTGGCTTCAGGTATAGTTACAACATTTAAAAGACACTTGGATAAGTACATGAATAGCTGAAAATGTGTTGCTGGAAATGCACAGCAGGTCAGGCAGCATCCAAGGAGCAGGAGAATCGATGTTTCGGGCATAAGCCCTTCTTCAGGAATGAGGAAAGTGTGTCCAGCAGGCTAAGATAAAAGGTAGGCAGGAGGGTTT
>NC_057712.1:74222855-74243823 GCF_004010195.1 Chiloscyllium plagiosum
GGGGGTGTGGACCTGACGAGGGAGTCACGGAGGGAGTGGCCTTTTCAGAACGCTGATAGGGGAGGGAGGGAAATATATACCTGGTGGTGGGGTCTGTTTGGAGGTGGCGGAAATGACGACGGATGATACTTGTGGCAGTGTAGCTGCGGAAGATGGACTGTTCCACATATCCTCCTCTAAGTACATGAATAGGAAAGATTTGAAGGGATATGGGCCAAACATAGGCCAGTTGGGACTAGTTTGGTTTTGGAACATGGTCGCCATGGACTAGTTGGACTGAAGGATCTGTTTCCATGCTGTATGACTCTATGCCTCTGTAACATCCAAATCTCTTATAAGTTAGAATAAATGATCAGTATCCCAGTCTAATTTTGAACAATTAGAGACTCCATTATATCTACTCTATAATTTTTCCACTTCTCGGTAACTTACTTGCAAATTTATTTCCCTACATCTTCCCCATTACTTGGTGGTCTATAGACGACACTGAGCAATGTAACTGCACCTTTCTTGTTTCTTAGTTTCAGCCAAATAGATAACTTATTTCTTCAAGGATGTTCTCTCTCTGTAGCACCATTAGTTCTCTGAAATCATACTGCCACCCTTCCCTTCTAATACATCCTTAGTACCTTGTATCCACGAATACTTAAAAGCCAGTCCTGCTTCTCTTTGAGCAAGGCATCTGTTAACATCAAAACTAATGATCCCATCCTGACCCTGACCTTCTCACCACCTTATCAAGTTGCTGGTTCAACCTGATATTTTTTAAATTAATGCAGAAAACCATGGAAACTCCATTTTCACTGATTTAAGTTGCATTTCTTCATGCAATGTCTTGCATTTGTTTAGCCACTTTCCCATCTAACCGTGACAAAAATAACTAACACAACCATTGGAAACACCCATGCAAAATGTCATAATTAATACTGCAGAATAATATACAGAAGAAAGTATCTATTCAGAGAAAAACAGTTGATTTGAAGCCTTACCTGAACTGTGGCTCATCATAATGGTTTCCTTTATCCAAACAGGTAATTAGATCTGCGCAGAATAAAAATCTATGTCAATGCACATTATAATTCCAGCTTGTACTAAAGCTATGATGCCCTTTGAAAGTGAAATATAAAATCAGAATATCTTTTTACAAATCCATAATGCATAACACATAACTGAGGGCAGTTAATTAAGTCAACTGTGTATTTTATTACATGGGGATTCTACTGTTATGATTCCACCCACTTCTCTGTGGATATAAAGTTAATGAGTTCAATAATTTAAAAATTTTAATTCAACCTCATTTATATTTCAGAGACTGCCTACATTATTTAAAAACTGTAAAACAACTGGAATAATTAAACAATACGTGACAGTTAAATAATAAGACATCATATTTGACCAGATTACTGGTACATAAATTGCCAACTTTCAGCATTTACATTAGATATTATCACAGTTGCAGCAATATTAGTCATTCCTATGAGTGGACCTCAGGTCCCTTAGATTTGGAGTACATTTTTTGTTATGGACCATACCAACGTTCCTCAAAATATTTTGAGGAAGGTAGCCCCTAGTCACTAACGTTTTCTTATTTTAAAGGCAAATGTGAAGTGCTGTGTTTCAGATGCAACACAATTTATTCAAACATTATAGTTAAAATACAACAAAAGAAAGAAGAACTTAAAATAACTTAATTCTACTGGAAAACATAACAGAATAATTGATACAGCAACTACTACTAAGTAACTATCCAAAAAAGTAACATTCAATAAACATCCCTTGGCAAAAAAGGCAAATTCAGAAATCAGATTTTCTCACATGCAATGTTCACATAGGAAGAGAAACCCCAACTTCTAGTTGTGACCAAGAGGGGGAAAAAAATAGCTTCTACTTCTTCAAAACTCCAGCAACTTCTGCCGAATCTAAAAGCTAAAGAAAACCTAGAAATCCTGGTATGTAAGAGCTGCCCACACCCATCCAGTATGCTTCTTTGTTCCAACTTTTAAAAATATCTAAGGCCTTACGAGCTGTTTATGTTACCAAAGGCTTCACACCACCTCTTGTTAAATCTCTCTCCGAAAATAAACCAGGACAAAGTACGCCTCAAAGTCACATCATTGCCACACTTCCATTGTGTAACAATTTGTCAAATGACAGTATAACCTGGATTTGTTACAACTAAATATTTTTGTGAACTTAGCCCCTGCAATCTCATACGTGTAACCACTGTTCTGTATTCGTAAGCCCAAAGTGAAATACTGAAATGGTGCATAATTTTAAACATATATATTTAATATATATAATTATCCCTTCTCTTCCGATACATAGAATCATATATTCATAGAGTCATAGAGCATGGATACAGGTCCTTCGGTCTAACCAGTCCATGCAAAACATTATCCCAAACTGAACCAGTCCCACTTGCCAGTTCCCGGCCCAAATCCCTCCAAACATTTCCTATTCATGTATCCATGCAAATATCTTTTAAACATTGTAACTGTACCCGCATTCACCAGTTACTGAGGAAGTTCATTCCACATGCAAACCACCCTCTGCGAAAAAAAAATTTGCCCGTTATGTCTTTTTTAAATCTCTCTCCTCTGATTTTAAAAAGGTGCCCCTGTAGTCTTGAAATTCCCCATTTAGGGAATAGACAAGTACCATCAACTCTATCTATATCTCTCATTTTATAAACTTCTATCAGGTCACCTCTGAACCTCCAAACTCCAGTAAAAAAAGTCCCAGCTTATCCAGCCTTTCTTTATAACTCAAGCCTTCCATAACCCGCAACATCCTGGTAAATCTCTTCCAAACTCTCTCCAGCTTAAACTATACCTTTTAAACTTTACACCAGTGTGTTTGTATGCTTGATACTGTGCCTGTGTTATTTTGCTCAGGGTTAACACCTGGTAATAGCCTCTGTACTGATAGGGTACATACATTGTGATTAGAGAAAGGTATAAGCTAAAAATAGCATTAAAATATTTGTTGCGACCCCTGGGGCGGTTAAAAACGGAGTTCATGATTCATCCCTCACCTAGTCATTTACACAGTTCAAACCTGAACCTTGTTTTGCAACATGTCTACTCTAAAAATGAATATATTTTAGAAAATCCTTAAATCTCAAAATAACTTCAAATAAACAGCATTGATGTGGAAAACTGATAAAGGCAGATTTGGAATTGATGCAAGCAAATTTTTCAATGTACAGTCTGACAACACAGAGATGATTTAAAACTGGGTGGAAGAGACAAAAGCATTCGAGTCATTTAGGAAGCACTGACAGACTGTATAGTCCCTTTCTGACAAAGTAAAGAAATTGATTAAGTGTCACTCTTCATTCCAATTCTGTTACGATCTCAACCAAGATAATTATCTTCAACCATACATTAACGAGTTTAAAGTGAGTTAAAATAGTTAATAAGTTTGGTTTAGGACATTCAACTATTTGACTTATATGTAGAAAAGACTGTCATTCATTTCACAGAATCTACAACTTGGAAGTGGGCTGTTCAGCCAATCGAGTTCACAATGATCCTCCGAACAGCATCCCAGACCCACCCCCTTACTCTATCGCTGTAACCCTGCATTTCCCATGGCTAATCCGTCTAGTTTGCCCATCTCTAGACACTACGGGCAATTTAGCATGGCCAATTCACCTACCCTGCACATCTTTGGACTATTGGAGGAAACCGGAGCACCCGGAGGAAAAGCACACAGACACAGGGACAATGTGCAAACTCTACATAGTTGCCCGAATTGAACCTGCGTTCCTGGTGCTGAGATTGCTGGTCGTCTTTTAAAATCTTTTTACTGAACCAAATAAAATAGTTTTTAAAAAGTGCTGGAATCAAGGTAATCCTTGATTTTTAATGTCTTACCTGGATGGCTGCTTGTAGCATATGACAGTAAGAATCCACGTCCTGATATATGGGAGCCACTTTTAAACTGAATGCTTACTTCATTGCTGTCTATGTGGATTTCTCTGGAGTCCAAGTTTAGGCTTCCACAATAAGTACCTATATATACATAGAAAACTATTTAATGACACTTACATTAGTCCAAATTTACATTTTAAAAATATTATTTGAATACATAATAGTCACAACACTTCAAATAAGTACTGTAAGGCATTTTGAGGGCGTGGTAAAGTGTGACAGAAACATTAGCTTTTCTTTCTTATTGCCGCGTTTACTTTTTAAGCAGATTTCCGCATTATGAAAAGCACTGCATTTCTCTTAGAAAGGATTTATAATTTAAAAGGGTACCTGTCAAAGAAGATAGAATGACTAATTTTAGACTGAGCTAACAAAACAGGTTGCATGTTTTCCTGCACTATAAACATCCAGTATTCACAATTAGTCAAAACTGGTCCACTTTATATTACTTCCTCCAATCATAAACCAAGAACTTCCAAATGTAAACAACTTCAACAAACAAAAAAAAATCTAGATTCATTAAATCTGATAATTAGATTTGGATTATAGATTATATTTGAACATTCTCTTTGTACGTCATAAAAATAAACTCATTCTAATGGAAAAACAATACTGATCACTGGCACAGCTTTATTTGAATTTCTCAGCATTTGACTGTTTTTAAAAATGTGCTTAAAGGTATGGCATATTACAGTCAAATATATCATCATCATAATGTGCATGTGCAATTATAGGATATTAATCTTTAGTTTCACTACCTGGTAAAATGCTTAGAGTTGTTTTAACAAAAAGGAAGGAAGGAAACAACTTGAGCTGTATAGACATGATTTTAAGACGACTGCAAAAAGCACTTGCCTGCAAGTCACAGCCACAGAAGTGAAATTACCAAGGAGCATGCTTGGGCAGTTCACCCGCAAAGTTTCATACCTGCAATTGATTCAACTCTCTTAGAAAATACACACAAAAATAATCAAAGGACAAAAAGCCATCAGACACCTTGACAACAGAAAGTGCCAAGGACAAAGCAGATCTATCAACACTCATTATACTAAGAGGGGCGGAGGACACCCCCTATCTGTTTTAATGGTGTTTTAACAGCTTTCACAATGTCAGATTAACATGCCTTTATTAACACAGATTGTCTTCAATATGTGACAATAGTCAGTTAGCATATGACCAAAACCCACACTTATGAGAAGGTATTTTTATAATAAAATGCAGGAAATCTGAAGTTAAAAACTGAAAATGCTGGACTCAAAATGTTACCTTTGTTTCTCTCTCTACAGATACTGCCACACCTGCTGAGTTTCTCCAGTATTTTGTGTTTTTATTAGCTTTGATTATAAACTTGTCTGTTTATTACAACAGGCAGCAAAATTCAAGATGACCTGCAATGTCAAACAGTAACATCAGCTGCCTCTTAATACATTTATTTTTAAAGTTGGTCCATATTTCTGTTACAGTTTGGAATATATCACAAGAGTTAAAGAATTCTACTTGAAAGGAACTTCATATGCCACTCCGAACAAGGTCGGATTAGAGTTTAAAAGAGACTGTTTTCAGACAAACAACAACTTGCATGTGCCAAAACATCACTGGAATTTGAGTCTGACTCTGTTGTATGATTCAGGAGAGTTTTACCTATTAATGGTCCTTATATTTTTAACTGAGGGAACTTTTCAAAAAAAGCAAACTCTCCACTTAATAATTCATGAGATCTAGCTGGCTTATTTCTACACATAGCTTAATATTGTCAAGTTCATACCAGTTTGGGAATTTAAATAATCTTTTTAAAAAATCCATCTGTGCTATAACCAAACTCAGGATTGAAAGGGAGTAATGTTATCAAATGCAATATGGTCTGAATGATTGTCTAATGCCAAATAATAATTTACATATTTGGGAAACAATATTGACAATGTGATAACCTTGCAGAGAAGATTGGAACTGGCATTTCTGTTAATCACCTTAAAACAGATGTTCAAATGATTATCCATTTGCATGCTAACCATATGCATATTAACACATTCAAACTTTTTATTTGCAGCATGTTGCAAATTCACACTGAAGAAGTACTTTTGAAATGTAGTTACTGTGAGATTAGTGAATGCAGTAACATTTTGCTTACACGAAGGATGGATACACACAGATACCTCCTCCCACCCCACCCAGGAATTGTCTGCATGAATGTGTTAGTTAACGGATAAATCCAGCCAACAATCAAACAGAATTCCAATTCTTCAAACACAGTGAAATAGCATCTTGAACATTCATGAGAAAGGAAAGAGGAGGAGTCAGTTTAACATCATATTTGTCAAACTGCTGGAAGTTCAATCACTTGTCATGGTCTACTTGATCTGGAAGACTAAAATCAGCAATATGTAACTTTCTTTTTTTCCAGAGAGAACATGTCCATGCTCAAGTTATAACTTTGTATGGATCTAGGGGATGGCTACAGTCAAAGCTGAATGCTGAATACAGGATTAAAGACAAGATTCTTGGCAGTGTGGAGGAACAGAGGAATCTTGATGTTCAAGTACATAGATTCCTCAAAGTTGCCACCCAAGTAGATAGGGTTGTTAAGAAAGCATATGGGCGTTTTGGCTTTCATTAACAGGGGATTAAGTTTAAGAGCTGCGAGGTTTTGCTACAGCTCTATAAGTCCCTGGTGAGACCACAGTTGGAATATCGTGTCCAGTTCTGGTCATCCTACTATAGGAAAGATATAGAGGCTTTGGAGAGGATGCAAAGATGGTTGCAAATAGTGCTGAACATTGTGTTGTAAGGCTACTTCTGACCTTATGATGGAGGGCAAGTCATTAATGAAGCAGCTTAAGATGGTTGGGCCCAGGGCACTATTCTGAGGACCTTCTGTAGCGATGTCCTGGAGCTGACTGACCACAAACCATCAACCACAACTGGTGGAGTGTTTGCCCCTTGGTATGTATTGACTCAAATTAATCTGAGAGTTAAACAACTGGAAGCCATGGATGAACTGGAAGACCCACTCCCTACTGAAGTCCAGGTCTGAGACGTTCAAGTCAGGTAAGCCTGACCTATACAGGAAATCTAAAGATAATCTTCGCAAAGCCATTAGGGACTGTTAGGGTTGCCCATGACAGAGCAGCACAAAATGGCCAACAACTGCCCCACCTAACTCTGCAGTAATGGCTGACAGTAATTGAGAGCCTTGGGAAAATATTTTCTTAATGTAGTCTCAGTAAGTTGGACATTAGCAAGACTGTTTAACCAAGGTTACTGGCTACGCTGGAATGTACAGCTGCATGTTCTTATACAGAAAAGGATATTTTGCACTAAGTAGTTGTTTCTCTTGAATTTTTTTTAATCAAGCTGTTTCAATATCAAAGTAGATTTTAGTTAGGGTTCTTCACATAATCATAGATATAGATTCCATGATAGCTGTAGATATATAGATGAAAAATCACCAAATGATTCTGCCAATAGAAATGCCCCCCCCCTTATCACTGAGTCATGGCCAGGGCTGGACCAACAGCCTGCCCATCTCTTTAAGGTGCTGCACCAAAGAGCCAATCATACAGGTATAACCCAGGGTCACTGACAGATGATAGGGTCCTGCACTCTAAGCTTCAATTGTATACACTCTGAAGGTTTTGTGTGCCTCACTATGAAAAACAAAAATCTGAAGCTGTAACAAAGTTGTACCAAAATAAAGTTGTACCTGAATCTACCACCGGACTTCGACTCTCCTTGGAAAATATGAGATCTAACAGTGATGCCAAGAGACGATATCAGACTAAACTAGAGTCCCAGACTAACTACACAAACACATAGTGACTGTAGCAAGGTGTATGTGATACAATGGGCTACAAAGCCAAGTTGAGTAGAATTGCTGACAACAACGCATCCCTCGTTGATGAGCTCAATGCATTCTGTGCTCGTTCTGAACAGTAAGTCAGTGAAAGTGTCACTTCCCCTGACAGCCTTGGGTGCACCTAGACACACAGTTACTGCCGCAGACTTCAGATCGGCCTTCCTGAGGGTGAACCCACGGAAAGCGACTGGCCCGGATAGAGTCCCCAGCCGTGCATTCAAATCCCGTGTGGACCAGCTGGCGGGAGTATTTGCAGACATCTTTGATCTCTCTTTTCTATGATGTGAAGTTCCCACCTGCTTCAAGAACACCACTGTCATCCTGATGCCAAAGAAAAATTAGGCATATGCCCCAATGACTATTGTCCTGTGGGTCTGCCATCTATTATTATTATGTGCTTTGTGCGGTCACTATTGACACACATCAATTCCAACCTCCCAGATTACCTTGATCAACTACAACTTGCCTACTGTCACATAAGTCCATGGCAGACACCATCTCCTTGGCCCTGAACTCATCCCTGGAAGATCAGGATAACAAGAACACCCATGTCAGATACCTATTTATTGATTTTGGCTCCCCCTTCAACATCACCATTCCAATAAAACTCACCTCCAACCTCCGATGCCTCAGATTCTACAACTGGATTCTCAACGTCATGACCCAAAGATCACATTCAGTAAAGACAGGCGACAACATCTTTTCCACACTAATCCTTAACACCAATGCTCTACATAGCTGTGTACTAATCCCCTTAGTATACTCCTTATACACTCATGACCATGTGCTCAACTTCAGCTCTAACTCCATTTATAGATTTGGTGATGGCCCACTCTATTGTGGGTCGGATCTCAAACAATGACACAACCGAGTACTGGAAAGAGATTGACAGTTTAATGGAATTGTGTAAAGATAACAATCTTTCCCTCAATGTCAGCAAAAATGAAGGAGCTGGTCATTGCCTTCACAAATGGAGTGGAGTACACACACCAGTCTGTATCAATGTGCTGAGGCGGAGATGGTCAAGAGCGTCAAGTTCTGAGGAGTAAATATCACCAACAATCTGTCCTGGTCTATTCATGTAGAAACAACAATCAAGAAAGTACATCAATGCCTCTACTTCCTCAGAAGGTTCATTAAATTCAGCACATCCACAACAACTCTTCCTATTTTTTACAGACGCACCATAAAAAGTAGCCTATCCAGATGCATCACTGCATGGTATGGCAACTGCTCTTTCTGAGAGTTCAAGAAATTACAGATAGTTGTGAACACAGCCCAGTCCATCACTAAAGCTAGCCTTCCTGTCATTGACTCCGTCTACACTTCCTGTTGTCTTGGGAAAGCAGCCAACATGATCAAAGACCCCTCCCATCCCAGTTATATTCTCTTCCATCGGGCAGAAGATACAAAAATTTGAAAACATATGTCAACAGATAAAAAGAACAGCTTCTTCCCCACTGTTATCAGATTTATGAAAGGACCTCTTAAATATTCGAGCTAACTTTCCTCTGCACCTTCTCTGTAACTGTAACACCATATTTTCCATTCTGTTCTAATATCCTGATGTACTTATATAAGGTATGCTTTGTCTGGATAGCACACAAAACAATACTTTTCACTTCATCTCCATACATGTGACAATAAGAACTCAAATCAAATCAAGTGATCCAGTTTTGCTCAGGCTCCTTGATGCCACTCTTGGTTCAACATGACCTTGGTGTCAAGGCCAGTCACTGTCACCTCACATCTGGAATTCAGCTGTTTTGTCCATGTTTGAACCAAGGCTGTAATGAGATCAGGCGCTGAGTGGCCCTGGCAGAACCCAAACTGGGCATCACTGAACAGGTTATTGCTGAGCAGATGCTGCTTGATAGCACTGTTGATGAGACCTTCCAGCACTTTACTTATAATCAAGAGTAGACTGATGGGGCAGTAATTGGCTGGGTTGGATTTGTCCTGCTTTGTGTGTAGAGGATATATCTAGGCAATTTTCCACATTGTCAAGTAGGTACAGTCTTGTAGCTGTAGCAGAACAGCTTGGCTGGGGTGTGGCAACCTTTGGTGCACAAGTCTTCAGTACTATAGCCAGAATTTTGTCAGGGCCCAAAACCTTTGCTGAGCCTCTAAACATTTCTTGACATCACGTGGAGTGAATCAACTCGGCTGAAGACTGGTATCTGTGATGCAGGGAAGCATTGGAGGAGGCCGAGATAGACCATCCACTCAGCACTGCTGGCAGGAGATTGTGTAAATGCTTTATCTTTTGCACTGATGTGCTACTGTCTTCCACCATTGAGGATGGGGATATTTTTCGAGCCTCCTCCTCCAGTGAATTCTTTAATTGTCCGTCACCATTCATGACTGGATGTGGCAGGAGTGCAGAACTTAGATCTGATCCATTGGTTGTAGAATCGCTTAACTCTATCTATAACCTGCTGTTTGGTGTGTAAGTCTACCGATTTGGTAATTTCATCAGGTCAACATAATTTTCAGTGCTGCTCCTGGCATAATAATAAATCAAAAACCGTGGATGCTGGAAATTTGAAACTAAAACAGAAATTGCTGGAGAAACACAACAGGTCTAGCAGCATCTATGGAGAGAAAGGAGAGTCAGCAATTTGGGTCCAGGCACCCATCATTATAACACATGCTCTGGCATACCCTCCTGCATTCATCACTGAAACGGAGTTGTTCCCCTGGCTTGATAGTAATAGTTGAATGGGGAAAATGCTGGGCCATGAGATTGCAGATTGTGCGCGAATATAATTCTGCTGCTGTTGATGGCCCACAACAGCTCATGAATGCAGCTTTGAGTTGGTCAATTTGGCCAAAGGGTGATTCATTTAGCACAGTGATAGTGCCACACAACTTGCTGGTGGGTATTCCTAATGTGAAGGCAGAACTTCATCGCCATAATGACTGTGCAGTGGTCACTGTTACTGATACCGCCATGGACAGATGCCTCTGCAGCAGTTTGGAAAGAATTAGGCCAAGTATGCTCTTTCCTATTGTTGGTTCCCTCACCAACTGCCACAGACCCAGCCTCAGCTATGAGCTTTAGGAACCTGACCAGCTCGATCAAAAGGCTGCTGTCAAGTCACTCTTCATGGTGCGTATTGAAATCCCCCATTTGGGGGGCATTTTGCACCCTTGCCACCCTCACTGCTTCCTTCAAGTATTGGTTAACATGGAGGAGCACTGATTCATCAGCTGACAGAGGACAGTATATGGTAACCAACACCTTATTTATGAGACTGCATGGAGTCCGGAGTTAACGTTCAGAACTCTCATGGCAACGTCCTCCCTCTACACCACTGTGCCATCTCTTCTGCTGGGTGTGTCCTGCTGATGGGACAGGACATATCCAGGGATGGTGATGGTGGTGTCTGGAACATTGTCTGTCAGGTACGATTCTGTGAGTATAAATATGTCAGGCTGCTGCTTGGTTAGACTATGAGACAGCTCTCCCAATTTTGACACCTGCTTCCAGGGGTTCATAAGGAGGTGTTTGCAGGCTCGACAGGGCTGTTTCTACTGTTGTCTTTTCTGGTGTTTTGGTCAATGCCAGGTGGTCCATCCAGTTTCATTTCTTTGTTGAGATGTCACAGTGGTTGATACTGAGAATATTAGTTGAGTTTCTGGATTAATAGTCCAGTGATAATACCACTCGGAAGTTTTATTATTACGAGCTAATTAGTTTTATTCACAAGTTTACATACCTGTCACAGGCTCAAACAAACAGTGTGCCTATGTTAATCAGGTCAGAGGTCAAACACTAAGTGCCAAATTTCTGAAGGAGATCAGCAAACAAATAGCCATTTAGAATTTCACTATCAGCAAATAATGTCACGAAGTAAACAACTTATGACTAACATAACACATTTGACTTGGTGGATAATAATGATGAGATCAACAGCACTCATCATTAGCATGGATTAAGTTAGATAGCAGCTTCTTCATGATATATAGAGTCAATTGCAGCAAATATTGATGTGGGAAAATTGGCGAGCAATTGAAGTCGATAACGGGGCAATTTAGAACACATCCATGTCAACTGGAATTTTCCAATGTGCAGACACGTCACAAACAGCAGCCAAACCAAAGTTCAGCAAAGTTGCTCCCCAGGGCGCGGCTCAAATCCCATAGTAAAGGCCAGGCAACTAACACTTGTACAAATTTGTTTTCTTCTAATTCTTTTCTCTCTTTCTCTCGCTTTCCCTTTTTGTTGGCATTAACAGCTCTTATCCCAGGAAATGAAGATGCTGATGAGTCATTGCCTCCTATTGGTTCTTCAGTTTTGGAAGTCAGCCAACCAGCCTTAATTTTAGATAGCAAACATCCCCTTTAGTATTTATTGGCCAATCCAGTCAAATTCAATGTTGGATTACTGGACAATTTACACCGAACATGAGGCAGCGCAACCTACATTTGACCCCAATGTCAAAGTAAGTCTTGTCCCTGATGTGCAGATAACCTAAGGAATCCAGATGGGTCTGTCAGAAATCCCTACTTTGACTGTTTGCTGGGTTGCAGACTTTGCTGATAAACTCAGTATTAAAATGAATCTTAATCACTTGAACTTTCACAACAAAAACTACTGCTGAAGTTAAAATTGGGCGAAGCAACTGATTGTTTAAATCTCAGAATAGGTAATAATCACTTCTGAATGATCTGTGAGTCTGAAAACTAATTTTAAGAGTGTCAAGTGGAGTACCTCAAGAAAATTAATGGAGATTTTAATTAAATTATAACATAATTTTAATTATTTCGTCATCACTTAATTCCATCTGTATTTTCAAACCTATTTTTTGGTTTCTGTATATGATTTAATTACAACTTAGATGTGCCAGCTTATAATTCCTAGTTTAGAATTTGCAAATTGGATTTCCAATGAGGAAGAGTCCAGATGCAGGGGAGTGGAGGTAATATTGTGTGCTCAGAAAACATAATTGGTTCCCAGTGCCTCAAGGGATGCATTTGCACTTTCAAAGCTTTGGGGGGTGGGGGGGGAGCTGGAGAACATGGCAGTGTGCACAGATGCAACTAATTGTTTCAAAAGCTCAGCAGGTTTGGGAGCATCTGTGGAGAGGTACCAGAGTTTATGTTTCAGGTCCTCAAGGAAGGGTCACTGGACCCGAAACATTAACTCTGACTTCTCCTCACAGATGCTGACAGTCCTGCTGAGCTTTCCAGCAATCTCTATTTGTATTTCTGATTTACAGCATCCGTGATTCTTTCTATTTCAATTAATTGTTTGTTGAATGTGTCATCAAGCTCAGTAAGGGATTGAGGAGTACAGATAGAAATTTTCATGTTATCAATGCAGGGAACATAAAGAGTCTGAGTTATGTTTATGTGTAGCTTTCATGGTCTCAGCAAGAAGCCACTAGTGTTCATGAATGCAACATGAAAACGGGAGATTTCAAATTAGTTGCTCATGCAGTGGCAAAGTTGCCATGGTGAGAGCTGAGTAACTTGCTTTTGTAGGGTTTAATCTTTCAGAGGATGTGGGCATCATTGGCTGGGCTACTATCTCTTGCCCATTTCTAATTGCCTTAAAGTGACTGACATCCATTTTGACATAGACCCTTCCTGCGCTCTCTACCTCTCCCTCACTTTTGATGGTTCCCATTGCCTATAATGGGTTTAGCATATCTAACTGGCTGCATGGGTGATTTACAGGTGGAGTCATAGAGTCATACAGGAATAGAGATGTACAGCACAGAAACAGACCCTTCGGTCCAATTCATCCATATCGACCAGATACCTAACCTAATCTAGTCCCATGAGAGGCCATACTAAAGTTCATATAGATCGTGTCTACCACTCTGCCCTCATCAATCCTCTTTGTTACTTCTTCAAAAACTCAATCAAGTTCATGAGACATGATTTCCAACGCACAAAGCCAAGTTGACTATCCCGAATCAGTCCTTGCTTTCCAAATACATGTACATCCTGTCCCTCAGGTTTCCTCCAACAACTTGCCCACCAACGACATCAGGCTTACCAGTCTATAGTTCCCTGGCTTGTCCTTACCACCTTTCTTAAATAGTGGCACCTTCTGTCTTCTGGCACCTCACCTGTGACTATCAATGATACAAATATCTCAGCAAGGAGCCCAGCAATCACTCCCTAGTTTCCCACAGAGTTCTAGGGTACACCTGATCAGGTCCTGGGGATTTATCCACTTTTATGTCATAGAGTCAGAGAGATGTACAGCATGGAAACAGATTCTTTGGTCCAACCCATCCACGCCGACCAGATATCCCAACCCAATCTAGTCCCACCTGCCAGCACCCGGCCCAAATCCCTCCAAACCCTTCTTATTCACATATCCATCCAATTGCCTCTTAAATGTTGCAATTGTACCAGCCTCCACCACATCCTCTGGCAGCTCATTCCATACATGTACCATTCTCTGTGTGAAAAAGTTGCCCCTGAGGTCTCTTTTATATCTTTCCCTTCTCACCTTAAACCTATGCCCTCTCATTCTGGACTCCCTGACCCCAGGGAAAAGACTGTCCATTTATCCTATCCATGCGCCTCAATTTTGTAAACCACTATAAGGTCACCTCTCAGCCTCCGACGCTGCAGGGAAAACAGCCCCAGCCTGTTCAGCCTCTCCTTATAGCTCAAATCCTCCAATCCTGGAAACATCCTTGTAAATCTTTTCTGAGACCTTTCAAGTTTCACAACATCTTTCCGATAGGAGAGGGACCAGAATTGCACACAATATTCCAACGGTGACCCAACCAATGACCTGTACAGCCGCAACATGACCTCCCAACTCCTGTACTCAATACTCTGACCAATAAAGGAAAGTATACCAAATGCCTTCTTCACTATCCTGTCTACCTGCGACTCCATTTTCAAGTAGTAATGAACCTGCACCCCAAGATCTCTTTGTTCAGCACCACTCCCTACGACCTTACCATCAAGTCCTGCTAAAATTTGCTTTCACAAAATGCAGCAACTTGCCTTTATCTAAATTAAACTCCATCTACCACTTCTCAGCCCATTGGCCATTCTGTGTTTCAAGACATCCAGCATCCCCTCCTCTATAATATGGACATTTTTCAAGATGTCACCATCTATTTCCACATTCTATATCTTCCATGTCCTTCTCCACAGTAAACACTGATGCAAAATACTCATTTAGTATCTCCCCCATGTCCTGTGGCTCCACACAAAGGCTGCCTTGCTGATCTTTGAGGGGTCCCAGTCTCTCCATAGTTACCCTTTTGTTCTTAATGTATTTATCAACTCCGTTTGGATTGTCCATAACCATATTTGTCAAAGCTAATTCATGTGCCCTTTTTCCCTCCTGATTTCCCTCTTAAGTATACTCCCATTGCCTTTATAATCTTCCAAGGATTTATTGGATCGCTCCTGTCTACACCTGGCATATGCTTCCTTCTTTTTCTGAACCAAAACCTCAATGCCTCTCATCATCCAGCTTTCTCTATCCCTACCAGCCTTTCCTTTCACCCTGACAGGAATATACTTTCTCTGGACTCTCATTATCGTCTACACCTGGCATATGCTTCCTTCTTTTTCTGAACCAAAACCTCAATGCCTCTCATCATCCAGCTTTCTCTTTACCTGTAACCATCTGCCTCCAATCAGCTTTTGAAAGTTCTTGCCCAATACCGTTAAAATTGAGCTTCCTGCAATTTAGAACTTCAACTTTTAGATACGGTTTATCCTTCTCCATCACTATTTTAAAACTAATAGAATTAGGGTCGCTGGCCCCAAAGTGCTCTCCCGCTGACACCTCAGTCACCTGCCCTGCCTTATTTCCCAAGAGTAGGTCAAGTTTTGCACATTCTCTAGCAGGTACATCCACATACTGAATCAGAACATTTTCTTGTACACACTTAAATTCCTCTCCATCTAAACCTTTAACACTATGGCCGTCCCAGTCAATGTTTGGAAAGTTAAAATCCCCTACCATAACCACCCTATGTTTCTTACAGATAACTGAAATTTCCTTATAAATGGTTTCTCAATTTCTCGCTGACTATTAGAGGGTCTATTATACAACCTCAATAAGGTGATCATCCCTTTCTTATTTCCTAGTTCCACCCAAAAAGACTTCCCTGGATGTATTCCCAGGAATATCCTCCCTAAGTGCAGCAGTAATGCTATGCCTTATCAAAAATGCCACTCCCCCTGCTCTCTTGCCCCTTCTTTCTGTTCCTCATTTAGCATTTGTATCCTGGAACATTAAGCTGCCAGTCCTGTCTATCCCTGAGCCATGTTTCTGTAATTACTATAATGTCCCAGTCCCATGTTCCGAACCATACCCTGAGTTCATTTGCCTTCTCTGTTAGGCCTCTTGCACTGAAGTAAATGCAGTTTAAAGTAACAGTCCTACCTTGTTCTCTGCTTTGTTCCTGCCTGCCCTGACTATTTGACTCACTCCTTTTCCCAACTCTACCAGTCTCAGATTGATCTCTTTCCTATCTCGCAGGGTCCCTTCCCCCCCCCAACATTATTCGTTTTAAGTCCTCCCGAGCAGTTCTAGTAAATCTCCCTGCCAGTATATTAGTCCCCTTCCAATTCAGGTGAAAGCCATCCTTCTTGTACAGGTCATTTCTATGCCACAGAAGACTCCTGCATTACCTGCCTTCTCTGGAGTGAATCCATCTATCTGACTGTATCTGCAGTTTTTTACCCCTTCCAATAACTGCCATCCATCCCTAGCTCTTTCAAATTCCTTATTGCAAGAAATTCCAATGATCGTTTAATGTGAACCCTTCTCTCCTGCACCAGCTCCTCAGCCATGCATTCATTTGCTCTAGGAGAAAGTGAGGACTGCAGATGCTGGAGACCAGAGTTGAAAAATGTGATGCTGGAAAAACACAGCAGGCCAGACAGCATCCGAGGAGCTAGAGAATCGACGTTTCGGGGATAAGCCCTTCTTCAGGAATTCCGGAAGGGCTTATGCCCGAAACGTCCATTCTCCTGCTCCTCAGATGCTGCCTGGCCTGCTGTATTTTTCCAGCATCACATTTTTCAATTCAATTGCTCTATCCTTGTATCCCTACCCTCACTAGCTCATAGCACCATGACTATTCCTGATACTACTTTCATTTTTAAATTCCTGCCTAACTTCCTATATTCTCCCTTCAGAATCTCATCCTTTAGCATCCCTATGTCGTTAGTTCCAATGTGTACAATCACCTCCTGCTGGTCCCTCTTCCCATTGCGAACATTCTGCACCCTCTCTCCCCATTGAGAACATTCTGCACCCTCTGAGGTATCCTTGATCCTGGAACCAGGGAAGCAATACACCATTTTGATTTTTCCTTGTCTGTGCCTTGGTATAGAGAATACTCCATCACAATTGATTGCTTGGAACCTTACATACCCCTCTTTACATTAGAGCCAGTCTCTATACCAGAAACTTGGCTGTTTGTGTTTCATTCCATCACCCTCCTTCATTTTCTAATACAGCATACTTGTTTGAAATAGGGATAGCCACAGAAGACTCCTGCACTACCTGCCTACCCCTCCTATCTTTCCTGGAGTTAACCCATCTACCTGACTGTATCTGTGATTTTTTTCCCCTTCCAATAACTGCCATCCATCACACCCCCTAGCTCTTGCAAATTCCTTATTGCCTCTAACTGCCACTACAACTGATCCATGCGATCTGATAGGATTCTCAACCAAAGACACTTCCTGCAGACATAATCATCAATAACATGGAAACTCGCTAAACTCCCACATCCGACAGGAAGCGCATATCATTCTAAAGGCCATCCTTGCTCCTTCACAATCTACAGACCCAGAAAATAGCACCATAGTTTTGCTCTTAAAAAAAAGTGCTCCAGTACTTATGGTTTATATTTTTTAAATTTAATCAAGAGACAGATCTCATTAAAACATATAATCAAGAAAGAACCCACTCTTCTCTCTACTGTAGACTACAGCAAGTTAACACTTAAAAACTATGCATCTATCTGTTCCTGTGCTGAGAGGTCCCCACACAGGTTCCTCCAAGATCAGCTGTGAATTTTGCCGTTTGTTAACTTTTCCCGGAGGCACTCCGATATCCAGAGATATATGAACTCAAACAGCAAAGACAGTAACTATATTGATTCACTGCTATGTTAGTTAGCAGTGTAGGTTTCTTTCTCTCTCTCTCTCCCTCACTGACCATGTGGTCACTACCTTTTGTCCTTTTTAAAGTGCCGTTGTTTTGATCATTTTCCCCAAAGTTCCTAAACAGTTCAACAGCATACAAAACTGTAATTGCTGCTCCTTGAATTTGAGGAAATCACCTGGAACACCTAACATGCCTCAAAAAAAAGGAGTTAGAAATGACACATCATCAGGTTTTGGTCCAACAGGTTTATTTGGAAGCACTAGCATTCGGAACGCTGCTCCTTCAACAGTGGTTGTGGAGTATGATGAAGGAGCAGTGTTCCGAAAGCTAGTGCTTCCAAATAAACCTGTTGGACTATAACCTTGAGTCACGTGATTTTTAACTTCGCACACCCTGGTCCAACACCAGAACCTCCAAATCAAAAAAGGAGCAACTCTTACAACCAAAACCTTTTCCAGTTTAAAAAAATTCAGTGATTGTGTAATGGGTAAAAGAAAACCTTCAAGTGTTTGTAAGAACACATCTGGATATTGAAAGAGAGTAAAAAAGTGACTTACAAGACCTTTTCAGAGGGGATTAAAATTCAGCCAAATTTCTGAAGCATCACATGGAGGCCAAACCAGATCAAAATGCCAGATTTTGCTTTTTTTAAAATGGGTTATGGGTTCAAGCGGCTGCTGCTTGACTTGCCTCTGAGTCACCCTCCCAATTTTGCCACTCGCCCCCACATGTTAGTATGGAGGACTTTTCCGGGTCCACAGGGCTGTTTCTGCCATTTCTTGGTTGATGTCAGGTGGTCTGTCCAGTTTCATTGCTTCATTGAGCCATTGTGACTGATACAACAGAGTGGTTTCCTGGGCCATTTTAGAGGGCAGCTGACAGTCAACCACATTGCTGTGGGTCTGGAGTCACATAGGCCAGACCAGGTAAGGATGGCAGATTTCTTTTTCTGAATGACATTACTGAGCCAGATGAATTTTCCCCAACAACCCAGAATGATTTCCTGGTCATCAGTAGATTTTTTATTCCAGTTTTTTTTAAAATGGAATAATTTTGGATTAAGTAATCTGTATAACTTGTCTAACATTAATATCACCAGGCCATCACTTTTTAAACATTATTTTAAATAAATACATTAAATCAATATATAATCAATTTGTGATTGCTTTTTATCCCTGAAATTGGTGTTTACTATTGTGAAAAACCTTGCCTTTCTGTTTATGCTGATTGCGCATTCCCTTTGAAATAAAGGCCAACATTCCATTTGCCTTCCCTATTACCTGAACCTGTATGCTAGCATTTTGCGATTCATGTACAAGGAGCAAAACTCCTTTGGGCTTTAACTTCCTGCAATCTTTTTCCATTTAAATAATGTTCAGCTCCTCTATTATTCCTGCAAAAGTGCACAGCATCACATTTTCCCACATCATATTCCATATACTTAAGACGGAAGTTTTAAATATTCGTGTATCACTGCGATGAAAGAATGAGTGGTGATCTTATTGAAACTTGAGATGTTAATGGGACTGAATGAGGTGGATACCAGGAAGATGTTTAGTCTTCTGTGGCAGATCAAAAGTATGGGACACAATTTAAAAATAAGTAGTTTCCCTTTTGAGACAAAAATGAGGAGTTTTTTTTTCCTCAGATGGTCATTAGAATGTGAAATTCTCTTTCCATAATGGGAATGGAGGCTTGGTCTTTAACTTTATTCAAGGCTGTATAAGATAGACTGAGAAGAGAGTCAAAGGTTATGGGAGGCAGATAGGTAAGTGGCTTTTTTATATCAGATATAAAACCAAAAAAACTGTTTGTTGAGCTGGTGGATTCCGTGTTGGATATAGAATAGTAGAGGCCCTCCACACATTTGAGAAAGGGAGGTCTTGAGTGGGGGAGGGATGAGGAGAGGGAAAGGAGGTGCCTCTGCATTGCCAAGAGGGTGGAGCAGAGAATCGGTTGTGGAGGCATTGAAGGCATTGCAAGTATGGAGCGTGAAAGGTGGGTCCAAATTTGGAGAGTTTAAAATGTACCTGTAGGCCTTGAGGAGTGAGATGATTGGGAAGCCAACAGCTGTAGTAGCGAGTTTGTTTCATTGTATGGTCAAAGAATTGGAGGGCTGAAGATGTCACGGCACTGTGGCAGTGAGGAAAGGACTCGCTGAATGTACATCTGAGGGAGACTGAGAACTTCTTCAAAGTGAGCATCCTTTGAAGAGACATTGCAGTGGAACAAACTTTCATCTCTGTAAGATAGGTAAGTGGAGCTGAGATCACACAGATTAGCCATGTTCTTATTGAACGATGGAGCAAGTCTGAAAGGCCAAATATCCCAGAGTTTCACTCTATCATTTCAGTGAACTGCTGCTGCATCCACCTCCGAGTAGCACTGCATATCACTTTTCACAAGGTTGCTCACTCTCTCAAGGAAGGAGCACACGTGCTCAAACTCCGATTCACTGACCAAGATTGATACATAGATGCTTCCATTGTCCACCAATCTACAATATCTCTGGGAACTCCATCATATCGGAGGAAATCTGCCAGAGAAAGATCCCCTTTGTATTCGGGGGGTCAGTTTTTGACTGGCCGAACAGCCTTTTTGTGTTGTAGATCTCTGTGATTGTGATCCAAGGCCCAGACATCTCCATCCAGGGAGCACAACTGTATTTATCCTCCCTCCTCTAAGGGGCACTGACAAGGGTACTCTCATTCAGAGGGACCATTAAAAGATGTCATGTCACTAGTTCATACAGCAAAGATATTCTCTCTGCTTCCCTCGCCAATACTTATCCCTCAATCAGTAACAAAAACAGATCATTCCCTCATTACTGCTTGTGGCATCCTGCTATGTGCAAACTGATCGCTGAATTGAATTGAATTTGCTTTACTGTCACATGTAAATCAAATGTGTACAGTGAAAAGTCTATAAATCGCCATTTGCAACACCATACAAAGATACTTTGGTACATTTCCCGACTCAGGCGACTGACTGTGTGGAGTTTGCACATTCTCCCCGTGTCTGCGTGGGTTTCCTCCGGGTGCTCCGGTTTCCTCCCACAGTCCA
>NC_057712.1:74243904-74254842 GCF_004010195.1 Chiloscyllium plagiosum
TAAGTAATCTAATCTAATCTAATCTAATCCTTAGTTACAGGATAGAGAAAGGAAGAAAAAAGTTGCATCACAGCAATACACAGTACAACCATAGGTCAGAAAAAAAAAAGACAAAAAAAAGACAAATATCACAGTCTCTCTCCAAAGGCTCTCCACAGCAGGGCACCTCCATGTGGTCTGAACGCTGGCTACTGCCATGCTCTACAATGGGCTATCTCCATTTCCACACCGGGCCGCTGCCCCCTGTTCTGGTCACTGCTGTCCCTGCTCCTGTCTCTGGCATCTCCACCGACCTCACTTCAGAGGCCGGGGCTGGGTGTCCGAGGCTGAGAGACAGGAGAGAATGAGAAAGAAAAAGAAAAAGTTGAAACCAAACAGGTGGAGCGGAGGAGCTCCGGCTAAAGCCTCCTACTCCACTGCCATCTTACCAGAGTTTGTGAACAAGACAACAGAGAATGCATTTCATTCCTGATGAAGGACTTTTGCCCGAAATGTTGATTTTCCTGCCCCTCAGATGCTGCCTGACCTGCTGTGCTTTTCCAGCACCACTCTAATCTAGACTCTGATTTCCAGCATCTGCAGTCCTCACTTTTGCATTTCAAAAGGGTACTTCGTGAGCTGTAAAGCACTTTGACCTAACTGGAAGTCATTGCTTTATAAATGCAAGCTCTCTTGTTTATTTTTCTTGAGTCTTTTATTAATCATTCAAAAGTCAAGGTGAAAACAATGACTGTTTATTAATGAGGGAACAGATAAACATCTAAAATAAATCTTAACACAACAGGGCTTGACTCAGCATCCTTCTGTCTCACAAGTAAGCAACAGGAGTCAGCAATAATTTGAACACTTCAGCAGTACCTACCATTAATTCCCTGAATATAACTCATTTTCAGAAGGATTTGTGAATGATCCACAGGAACAGTTTAACATCATCACTCTGTCCCACTCCTTTATTCATCCCATTAGATTGGAATGATCAGTCCATCCGGCTTATCCACGCACTGATTTTCTCCTTTCCTCCTTCTGCCTCTAGACCTAGCTACAGGCAGGGAATTAAATCTTTCTAGTTTTCAGTATGAATCATACCTAAATGCTTCCTGAAATATGACACATGCCAAAGTTTCTCAAACTTCATTCACAACGTAGTACAAGTAGGTGTTCCAGGTGTTCAATAAAAGGTAGTGAGTAGCACTCTAAAAAAATGAGCAGTGTTTTGCTCAAAGTGCCAGACTGAGGTTTGAACACTGTCCTATCGGTCGTCACGGCCTTGCCACCTTTTGATTTGATGATTGGTTAGAAAATATAAAACAACCTGTTAGAGTCATAGAGTTGTACAGCTAGAAAACATACCCACTGGTCCAACTTGTTCATGCCGACAAGATATCTGATATTAATCTAGTGCCATTTGCCAGCATTTGGCACATATCCATCGAAGACCTTTCTATTCATACACCAATCTAAATGCCTTATAAATGTTGTAATTGCACCCACCTCCACCACTTCCTCTGGCAGTCCATTCCACACACACAACATCCTCTGCATGAAAAGGTTGCCCCTCGGGTCCATTTTATATCTTTTCCCCTCTCACCCTAACCTATGCCTTCCCCTAGCCTGGGGAATAAGGCCTTGGCTATTCACCCCACCCCTCATGATTTTATAAACCTCTATAAGGTTACCCCTCAGCTTCTGACACTCCAGGGATATTACAACACATTTGTGGAGCAGTGGGACTTGAACCTGGGTCTCCAGGCTTAGAGGCAGTGACACTATTATTGTACCACAAAGATCATTTGGTAAACATGAATAAATTAATCTCTAATGCTGGATTTTCAGTTACATTATCTGTTTTTCTATGATGTTCTAAAAGTGAGATTCTGAAAATAACAGAAGGACAGATTAACTTTTTGAGGAGGTCGAATCTTGCTGGTGTATGATGCCCCAGGTTCCAAACAATCAACATAAGAGGTTCTCACGTTTGTGACAGCCTAGACAACAATGGTCAGCAGGTTTTTCTCAACCAGGACAACACCAAATATCAATAGATATCATTGTCCAACTGGAATCAGTGTTGGTAAATAGGGCAGAAACCACAAGTCCACCAACTTGTCAATGTTCTTTCAACATTCCACACTGACGTCCTCACATTTTATGATTCTTTTAGGATTTGTACTTTGAAATTGGCCCAGCACACTGGCTGGGTTTGGGAGGGGGGTAAGCTCTTTGGAGGCTCAGTGCAGACTCGATGGGCTGAAGAGACTCTTTCTGTACTCCACGGCTTATGCCCGAAACGTCGATTCTCCTGTTCCCTGGATGCTGCCTGACCTGCTGCGCTTTTCCAGCAACACATTTTCAGCTCGAATTCTATGATTAGCCTTGCAATTGCGGAGATTATCCTTACAACCTTTGTTAGAAGAAGGTTGAAATGTTTGCAATCCTCCAGGCCTCCGGCTCCTTCCTCGAGTCCAGGGAAGACTGAAAGATTGTGGCCAGTGACTCTACAATTTTTACTCTCACTTCCTTCAATCTCCTTGGACGCATCTCATCCAACACTGGTGTCTTACCAACATTAAGTACCAACAACCTATCGAGAAGTCTTCCTTGTAAACTTTGAACCTTCTCTGTCACCATGGCCTGGGCAACATCCTCGTCTTTTGTGAAGACAGATACCAAGTATTCATTTAACACCTGAACTCTGGCAGCTGCCTTCATGTGTTAATCTTCTTATTGGTTTTGAAGAAGGGTCACTGGACTTGGAACATTAACTCTTTTTTTCTCTCGACAGATGCTGCCAGACCTGCTGAGTTTCTCCAGTTATTTCTACTTTCATTCCTTTTTTTCAGTGTTTGATATTCTCCATTCCTCCTTTAACCACTCCTACTGTTTCTGTGCCGATAGAAGATGAAGGTATTTCCCTTTAGGTTAGCTGCTAGTTTTCTCCCATAATTCCTCTTTGCTTCTCTTATTTGGTTTTCCACCTTCTCCCTAAACCTTCAGTATTCCCGTTGATTCTCAATTGTATTTCCAGCTTTACACTGGTCATAATCAAGCATTTTCTTTCTCCTGTTAATTTCTACCTCCTTTGTCATCCAGGGAATTCTGGATTTGTTTATCCTACCTTTTCCATTAGAGGGAATATATTTCACTGTATCTGAACTGTTGCTTTTTACAGGTAGCCCATTGTTCTGTTATAGTTTTTCCTGGCAACCTCTTGCTCTAGTCAATCCTGCTCAAATCTTCTTACTCCATTAGAGTCAGCTCTCATAGAGTCATAGAGATGTACAGCATGGAAACAGACCCTTCAGTCCAATCCCTCCATGCTGACCAGATATCCCAACCCAATCTAGTCCCTCCTGCCAGCACCCGGCCCATATCCATCCAGACCCTTCCTATTCATATACCCATCCAAATGCCTCTTAAATGTTGCAATTGTACCAGCCTCCACCACATCCTCTGGCAGCTCATTCCATACACGTACTACCCTCTGCGTGAAAACATTGCCCCGTAGGTCTCTTTTCTGTCTTTCCCCTCTCACCCTAAACCTATGTCCTCTAGTTCTGGACTCCCTGACCCCTATTTATCCTATCCTATCTACCTGCGACTCCACTTTCAAGGAGCTATGAACCTGTAGTCCAAGGTCTCTTTGTTCAGCACACTCCTTATAACCTTACCATCAAGTATATAAGTCCTGCTAAGATTTGCTTTTCCAAAATGCAGCAACTCACATTTATATAAATTAAACTCCATCTGCCATTTCTCAGCACATTGGCCCATCTGATCAAGATCCCGTTGTAATCTGAGGTCACCTTCTTTGCTGTCCACTACACCTCCAATTTCGATGTCATCTGCAAACTTACTAACTATACCTCTTATGCTCACATCCACATAATTTATTTAACTGATGAAAAGTAGTGGACCTAGCACCAATCCTCCAGCTCCAATCCTCCAGAATTTTCCTTATTCCTCCTCACTGCTTGTACAAAATAGAATTCAATGCCTTAGGTCCCTGATGCTAAATATGAGAAACTGATTTTTACATTATTGATCATTGAAAGAACAGCTGATCTTTGCAGTTGAGCCAAGAATAAATGCTTAGCCAATAAAGTGGAACACAACAAATGACTTTACATAAGCAAAATATTGCAGATGTTGAAAATCTAAAACACGATCAGAAAAAGTGATAAGTATTCATCAGGTCTGGTGACACTGGTGATGGTAAACAGAATTAACACTTCTGGTTGATGGCCTTTCATCAGAACTGGGAAAAGTATGAAATGTCTGTTTCCATGCTGTACATCTCTATGACAGATTAAGATGTGGAGAATTGGAAGAAGGGTTTTTAAAAAGGGCAGATCGGTAATAGGATGGAGGGCAGGAAAGACTACATATAACAAATAGTTTCATACAAGAACTGGTATTAGAACAGACAAGCATGACAAACACAGTCCAGTGACAAGGGCAGGGTAATGATTTGGTGACTGGAATAATATGGTAATTTAGAGAACATGCATCTTGAAATTAACAGAAATCTTCAATAAAATTAATCACGAAGCCATCAGATTCCGAGTAAAATCCTTACTCATTCATTCTTTTCCTTCAGGGAAGCCAATCTGCCTTTCCAGATCTATACATGAATTTAGTCCCTCACTAATCTCCTTAACTTTTGACTTGATCTCTGAAAGCCAACACCACCTTCTCAGGGGAAATATGGGTGGACAATACATGCCAGCTTTGCTAACAACATCCACTATGCAAAAATGAACGTATTGAAAAAAGATTTCAATGCTGACAAAGGGTCACCAATCCGAAAGGTTAACTTAGTTTCTCTCTTCGTAGATGTTGCCAGATGTGTTGAGCATTCACAGTTTTTACTTTTCAATTTGAAGAAATTACAGTAATTTGTTTTTATATCAGATTCGAAAATACCCACTTCATAGTTTTCCACACATTTGCTTCAAAAGGCAGACAATTAACTACACGCTGATGAGCAAAGAAAACAGCCGGGCCTGTTGATTCAAAGTGTTCGCTGACTAATGGGAGGTGGGGGTTGGGTAGAAGCTAATAACAGTTAATTATCAAATTGAAGTAAGTGTAAAGTATTAGGTGAATATGCCAAATGCTCATTCTGACATGCATTGAGTCTGACTGAGTCATAAATCACTGTTTATTAAACACAGTTGGATACATTTGATTCGGTTCAATTCTACAGTCACTTTTTCTCCAGGCTGAAAAGCGATATGAATAAATTTAGATTAGATTAGATTACTTAGAGTGTGGAAACAGGCTCTTCAGCCCAACAAGTCCACACTGACCCGCCAAAGCACCACCCACCCAGACCCATTCCCCTAACACGAAGGGCAATTTAGCATAGCCAATTCACCTAACCTGCACATTTTTGGATTGTGGGAGGAAACCGGAGCACCTGGAGGAAACCCATGCAGACACGGGGAGAATGTACAAACTCCATACAGAGAGTCGCCTGAGGCAGGAATTGAACCCAGGTCTCTGGCACTGTGAGGCAGCAGTCCTAACCACTGTGCCACCGTGCTGCCCACAAACTTCAATTTGAGAAAAATTTGTAAAATCAAGAACAGTCTAGCTTTAAGAGGGAATACATGTCAAAGCATGAATATAAAAACAGCCTGTTTTTGGGTGGAAACAAAAAGTTATGTGTTTCCTTAAATTTGTTGTGTTCCACTTTATTGGCTAAGCATTTATTCTTGGCTCAACTGACTGACAAATAATTTTAAAAGTACCAAGTTGAGTGTTGCTGTAAGCCTAGAAAAGTGGTAAAATAAGTCCCTTTTCCACTTTTTAACACTTCTGTATTAAAGAGCTATGCCCATGCAAATGCAGATCAATCTAACAGTTTACCTGTTTTGGGTTTGTGCATAATATTTCTCTAATAAATGGCCATGTGTATATGGTTGTAACTTTTCACAAGATGGGAGAAATCCTCACTTTAGTAAATCAATAATGAAACACAGTCAAGTTCTCTGCAGCATCTGACTGGCTGCAAAATATAGGTGGTTATTGACGTAGGTGATGAGAAAGGGCACAAAGAATCGCAGCTTTCTCTGATTTTTTGCACCTAACCTCCAATGCATAATCCATCCATCAACAGACTCAGTGCAGCAAACCATACAAAGTGCATCGGAGTGAATCATAGCTGAAGCCCTTTTTACAACAGTAGCTGCCATATTACAGTCAGTAAACACAGTTCAAATCTCCCAAAGCCACTAAGTTATAAAGCTACTGGGTGAAGGCAAGAGTACAAATTAAGTTGGTGCCTAGTGGGTAAGAGGATTGTTTGCCAGGTAGGCAACAAAGAGACGTGGTAGGTGGTTGTGGGGGTATAGGGCAGATAAATTGTTGAGGTGAAAGGTGACAGATTAAGGGGGTAAGTGAGGGTGTCAGATGGGTATTAGATTAGATTAGATTTGGATTAGATTCCCTACAGTGTGGAAACAGGCCCTTCAACCAACAAGTCCACACCAACCCTCCGAAAAGTAAACCACCCGGATCTATTCCCCTACCCTATATTTACCCCTGACTAATGCACCTAACACTACTGAGAATTTAGCATGGCCAATTCACCTGATCTGCACATCTTTGGACTGTGGGAGGAAACCGGAGCACCCGGAGGAAACCCATGCAGACACTGGGAGAATGTCTGTGTGGAGTTTGCACAGTCGTTTGAGGTGAGAATTGAACCCGGGTACCAGGTGCTGTGAGGCAACAGTGCTAACCTCTGAGCCTCTGTGGGTATATTGGAAGGTAGGTGGGTGAATGGAGAGGGTGGTATGGGTTATAGTGGGGAGCACAGGGAGATGAGAAGCAGGAAGGTCTGGGTGAATGAAAGGACTGGGGTGGTCAATTTTGTATAGTTACTCAGAAATCTGCACAGATTTTAATTTCACCATCATTTCCTGGGTAACTGGATAACTCTGACCATTAACACGGAGTTGGAATCTTTTTGGAAGGTTCCATACGCCGGGTAATTGCCCACTGAAAGTTTAAATTTCCCAGACAATTACTATATAGGTCAGCAAGTTGGGGATTTCCAAGGAATTTATAATGTACCTTCCAAGGTAGTTCCAATCCTCAACTATGTGCAAACTGGAAGTCAGAATAAACATTTTGCATGGACAGTGGTTAGAATGTGGAATTTTCAAACACAAGGAGAAGCCAAGGTGAACAGCACAGATGGCATTTAAGGACAAACTAGAAAAGCAAATGAGACAGAATGGAACAGAAGGACATCTTGACAGATTGAGGAAGAGTGGAAAGAAGCTCATGTGGAGCATAAGCTCCTGGACTAATGTCTGTTTTTTACATTGACAATAATACTCTATAAAAAGGAGATCTGGAAAACAAGTACAGATGCAAATAATGCATTTGCCACAGGACCATATATGAAATTTACTTTCTAAATGATTTAATAATGTAAAATATAACCTACTAGGTGTCACAAGCTTCACTCTGTTCCAAACATTTCAAAGTAGTCAAGCGCAAAATACTGCAAGATTAGTCAAGCTATTTTCGTCAGGCAAACAGCCAGCAGTTAAAAGTCTGCATGAACCTCATCATGGGATCAAATGGAATTAAGTCATAATTCCAATGAAAACAGATGTTTTATCTCACGTGAGCTTGAGTTACTGCCAGAGGTGAGTTTGGGATAAAGTCACAGCCACCTTAAAACCCAAATTAATCACATCATAGATGTTTCGAAGAACAAGGAGCATTTCACATGCAGATTCCATTCGAACCACACTGATCGAGTTAGGTTTCTTTTTGCAGTCAGGCATTAAACCATTAGCTGTCTGGGTGCCTCAGTCCACACTTTGCCCGCATTAAGCATTTATTTTTACAAAATGCTTAATGTTTTGATTTCCTGGTTATTGAGAACAAATGTCTTGATATTCAAGAGGGAAAAAAGGCTCTATAACTGAAAGTTTCCTATTTGCTTTACTGTTGTGTGTGCCATTAGGAACTTCCTAAAAGGAACTACAAGGCAATTGGGTTAGTATTACACAAGGTTGATCATCATGCTAAATATTCTGCTTTTGCATTTTTCACACAAGACTAAATTTAACTGAGTAATTTTAATTGAATTGATGACCAAGGACATGTTATTCTCTACCTGTGAGGGAGAATCAAAAATGAGGTGGGCATCAACAGATGTTTCCAATGCTTGACACATCACAATTAGATGCTAACAGTTGAACTGTGCATGCTAACCTGCTTACAACACGGAATTAAAACAAAACGCAGGTTTTGGGTCATATAGGATTTGCTTGATTGCTGGAAGCTCTTGCAGTGATCCTGAGCAAGCACTGGTAAAAAGAATAAACTCCAACAATACTCATTTGGCTCCAGATTCAGCTCGGTGCAGGCATCTCTTACTTTAAAACATTGGTTATCTAAACAATGAACAATTAAAAATAAAAACCCATTGAAGTCTTCACTCCATTTTTGCAAACCTACTCCAGTCTGAATTTGTAAGTAATTGTTCTTCAGTGAAGTCAATTAATACCTCACTTGAATCAACTGCTTCAGGACAGGCTTGTCATTTACTGGATTTGAACAATTACAGTCATAATCTTACCACATTCAGTTATTGAAGATGATGTTTTTTTGAAGATTTTGAGGTAATCAGAGGTACACTGCAAATCTAGGTCTCCAAATTTGACAAAAATGTTCTTTCCTTCAGGCACTTGGATTTGCCACTCACACAAGGTATGGTTTGGGTAGGTTCCAGGATAATTCCTTGATGTCAACGTCCCACTGTCAGGGCCTAACAGCGTGTGACCACATCCATCTCCTGTTAAAACAGGTCATCAGTCAAAAAATGAAATACTTGACATTGTGTGTTCTTTTCTAGATTTTGGTAGACTTTATTTTTCTCTAAATACTAATCTATTTAAAGGTCATTTAGCATGCAGTCAAAAATCAAACTTCATCCACTTTGTATCCTGGGGCAAAGGAGGGACTGGAATGACATTTAAGTGAGCTATTCAAAAGCATTTTAATAATAAATTATATATAACATGATTCTTAATTGGTGGATAATACAGTACAAAAAGTGCTATCACAAAAAAAAATTAGGAAGAAACCTCTTCAATCTAAACTCTATCCAAGTTCACCGAAAAAAGGTAGCTTCCATTGAAAGCAATGCACCTCCCCGAACTGAATCTCAGTTGGAATGATTGCATGGAATATTTGGGAATACTGGTAGTTCCCTTATAATGTTATAGTTGCGTTCTAGCAAAACCTAGCTTAATTTAAAACAAAAAAAAATCACTTAATAGAAATAATGGGGCTTTGGGAAAATTGGGGTTGGGGCAGACCAGCAACAAATATCACGCACAATTGCTCAAAAATCACCCAAAAGTCTAACACAAAGTGTAGCACAGTCTGAAATGAAGGTTGAAATCATATTTATTAATAAAACAAAAAGTAAATTTAACACAGTACATTTAAAAAAAGTAAGAAAGCTGCTCTCTGTACAGTACCTCTCACAGAAAGCTGCTCTGTTGGCAGCTGACATTGGTGCATGCACAGAATGAAGCACACAAACCCAACCCCGCTGGAATTATGCTGCTGTGAACGGAGGTAAATGTTCCAGAAAATACCGCTCCCTAATTCTTCAGCAATGTTATAGCTGAAACAGGCAGCCAAAACGCACATTATCCCAGAACTATCTGTAGTGTATTCATGTTTAACAATCTACTTTTGTACCCACTGGTGCCCACACCAGAAATGGAATGGGTTTCCCCAAAATTCCCCACAACTAAAATGACCAATTTCCCTCAACATACGCTGTTAACCACTAAAAGCCGGGTGAGAAACCTAACTTGAATAAATCAAATACTTGATGCCAAAACTATTAATTAATCTTACTACAAAAGAAGTACAAGCTGAGGCAAGTTAAATCAAAATCATAGCAGATCCAAATATTTCAAACAGTTCACTCAGATAAAAGTAAGAATGTGTTTGCAGTTCTTAAGTGTACTTTTCTCTAAATCCTTGTTGAAGTAGTTTTTCACGTACATGGCACCACTGCTCCACAGAATTCTAAATTAGTATATACCCTGGGAATAAAGTTGCACTGAATGAAAACAGTGAGAGGCAACAGTAATGTAATAATATCCTGTCCAAGTTACCCCTCTCACTTATAATTTTAAAACTGTTCTTTGCTTATTCCTATTTTATATGTGTTATTGGTAATCAATACAATAATTTAGCAATTTGGGAAGCAGGGTCGGTTGGTGTTCGAACTCTGCAATAGAGTCTAAGAAGCTGGGATACATTGCATCAGACCTACAGCACATTCACTGGCAGGAAACATGTTATTTCTAATGACAAATTTACAAAAGCAGTTTAGAAACATGTAAGTACATAACAGAAAAATGTAATAAGAACTTTGCAGCAGGAAAAAAAAAGCTTGGTAAACAGGACGTGGTATGGACGCAAGATTTGTTGAAAACAAGAAAGAATAGACAATAGACAATAGGTGCAGGAGTAGGCCATTCAGCCCTTCAAGCCTGCACCGCCATTCAATATGATCATGGCTGATCATTCCTAATCAGGATCCTCTTCCTGCCTTATCTCCATAACCCTTGATTCCACTATCTTTGAGAGTTCTATCCAACTCTTTCTTAAATGAATCCAGAGACTGGGCCTCCACTGCCCTCTGGGGAAGAGCATTCCACACAGCCACCACTCTCTGGGTGAACAAGTTTCTCCTCATCTCTGTCCTAAATGATCTACCCCGTATTTTTAAGCTGTGTCCTCAGGTTCGGTACTCACCCATCAGCGGAAACATGTTTCCTGCCTCCAGAGTGTCCAATCCTTTAATAATCTTATACGTCTCAATCAGATCCCCTCTCAATCTTCGAAACTCAAGGGTATACAAGCCCAGTCACTCCAATCTTTCAG
>NC_057712.1:74257220-74280588 GCF_004010195.1 Chiloscyllium plagiosum
CTTGGATATTCATTTCCCAGGCCCTGTCCACTTGAAGCCACATCTCAGTTATCCCCACAATATCGTATCTGCCAATTTCCAAAAGAGCCTCAAGCTCATCCATCTTATTTCTAATGCTTCGTGCATTCATGTATAGTAATTTTTAATTTGTTACTGCTCTCACCCTTCCCATCAACCCCTATTTCACTCAACCTTACAGCATGATCCCTTTCCGAGTTTTCTGCTTCATTGATACAGTTGTCTTTCTTGACTTCTCTTGTCAACTTAGTCAACATAGAGAATTGATTTAGCAGGACTGAACTGAATGAATTGATCTAACAGAACAATTCTGAAATAAAGCTTATATATGTTGGGAAGAGACAGAAATTAAATGTTTAGATTTATATACCGGAGGTGGAAAGAAATGCGTGTTGGGGAATTTCTGAGATTAGATTGTTAACAGCTCCTATATTTAAAAATTATTATTAAAAGAATCCTATTTTTCAGTATCAGCGCCTCTGTATGTAACTAGTTATACAGTTTGGACCAGATCTATAGAGTACCAAATCTACTGTTTTCCCAACCAAAGAATTTCACATTCATTATGGCACAGTGATAATGACAGAAGGTTCAAGCCACACCAATGGGTGTGGTGGCTATGGAGGTGTCATAACATGTCTAAACAGAGGGCTTAAAAACAAAGTTCTTCTGAACAGTGGTCACTGGGAAACCCGACAACCAATCTGCACAAAGCAGGATCCAAAAAAAAGCAATGAAATAAAATAATTGACAATTGTTTTAATGATAATGGATGAGGAATGCACGTTCGCCAAATGTTGAAGATAACTCCACAGCTCTTCAAGTGAGGTCTCAGAATCTGTAATACACATCTTACATGGAAGAGAGGGCCTCAGTTTAACCTGTCATCTATGTGACTGGATCTTCAGTTGTAGAGCACTCTCTCTCTAGGGGAAAGATATAAAAGAGACCTAAGGGGCAACTTTTTCACGCAGAGGGTGGTAGGTGTATGGAATGAGCTGCTAGAGGATGTGGTGGAGGCTGGTACAATTGCAACATTCAAGAGGCATTTGGATGGGTATATGAATATGAAGGGTTTGGAGGGATATGGGCTGGGTGCTGGCAGGTGGAACTAGATTGAGTTCCGATATCTGTTCGGCATGGACAGGTTGGGCCAAAGGGTCTGTTTCCATGCTGTACATCTCTATGACTCTATGCTGTGGGAAAGGGTTTATTGGAGAAACATCAGCAAGAAGAACCCAATTTGACTGAAATTCTGCTACCAACAGGAGCCAAAAAAGGGCAGGTCGCACAAATGAGAGCAAGGAGGTCAACGAAGAATTTATGCAGAAGGAGTTGCCAAAAGGACACAGAAGGATCTAATCATCTGAACATTGGAATTTTAAGTTAGGGTGATGAAGAATAAGGATGAATCATTGGAGGAAGTGACGGATGGCAGGCCAGTAGGAGTGGAATGGGTAAAATCATGTATAAGGATGACGAATACCTGGTTAAATTACGATGACGATAAGAAAAAGGGAGGGGCAGAGGCAGGCAATTTTACAGAGCTAGAAGTCAGCAAGAGCTGATGGACAAAGTGTGTGGTTTGAAACTGAGTTCGAGATGAAACAAAATTTTAGATTTCTCACAGACACAATCAGCTGGATCCTGTAACCAGGGAACAGAGTTCGAGGCAGGGGTCCAAAAAGATGGCCTCCAGATGTTCATAACGCAACAAGTGCAGGTAAAAACAGAAACTGCGGGAGACACACAGTGGAAGGTAGGAGTAACATTAGATTAGATTAGATTACTTACAGTGTGGAAACAGGCCCTTCAGCCCAACAAGTCCACACCAACCCGCCGAAGCACAACCCACCCAAACCCATTCCCCTACATTTACTCCTTCACCTAACATTATGGGCAATTTAGCATGGCCAATTCACCTAACCTGCACATTTTTGGACTGTGGGAGGAAACTGGAGCATCTGGAGGAAACCCACGCAGACACAGGAAGAATGTGCAAACTCCACACAGATAATTGCCTGAGGCGGGAATTGAACCCGGGTCTCTGGTTCTGTGAGGCAGCAGTGCTAACGACTGTGCCACTGTGCCGCCCCAACACTTCAGTTCTATGCTGAAAGATCACTGACCAAAAACACTAATCTGACCTTCCCCTCCACACAGATATTGCCTGACCTACTAAGAGTTTTCAATATTTTATCTTTTATTCCAGATGCTCAGTTGAATAAAAAATAACAATATCATACAGGCAGATTTCTGACTGATACATGTACAGCTTCCCAACTGTCTTCCCATGACTCCCAGACTTGTTACACTGGATTCAGAGGGCTTACCATGGGCCAGCCCCCCAGACTGTAGAGGTACGACCCCTCACCGAGACCACCCCAAGTGGCTGAATGACGGTGGACTGAAATCAAAGGTTGCCCTTGACTTAATTGTACCAGGACATATCCTGCCTGAAGGCTGTCATGCTTGACTTGACAGAGGACTAGAGCCTCTTTAGACTTGAGACATGGCCATTTGCTTGATGCGCGTGCAGTTTGTTAGTGTATGTGGCAGGCATGTAATGCAGGTGTGAGAATGACGTAGCATGGTGTCATACAGCAACACGTGTACCTCCTTTCACTGATCACTGCTGCCAACCATGAGAAGCTATCGGCTTTCTGTTTGCATTAGGAAGCACAGCAAGGTGAAGATACTGTGAATTATGAGGCTCCGTTGACAAAGTGCAAAAAGGCAAGGCAATTCTCAGCATCCAGTTTCTATCCGACAGTTGGGAGAAAGGGAAATTGCATATTTATTTGGAGACATGAAGCAATAACAAGGCTGTTAATGAATGATAATCCAAACAAGTAGGCCTATTGCCACTCACTAGTGAGAATCTCCACTTTTCATTGTTAAGAAGGTCTACATTGGACGCTTCACTTGATTTTTCCAACTTCCAAGCCATGGCCCACATCTTTCAGTGGTTGGGAAAATTACATCCGTATGTCTAAATATTCTCAGGGGATCTTACCCATCATTTTGATCATTTATTAATTCCAAATGTGTGTTGATTAACCAAAATAATTGCCTAAGGAACAGATTTCACCAATTATCAACCTGGGGGATGGAGGAAGGTTGAACAACAAATGAGAATAATACAAACTTGTAGTATGATCAAAACTAGATACAAAAGATAAAATGTTTATACTTTGCATTAAATATTACAGAATATTATTGCTGAAGTACTTACAAATGACATTAACTCAATGTGTCAAGCGGACACTCCAAGATGGCCTGCTGCCAAGTCCTCAGCATAACTACCAATGTCAACTTGATCCCACCTATATGAACTTTAGATGCACTGCAGGCAGCAAATGCAGCTGGTCCCTTTAACACTCCAACAATGGGACTCAAGGCTTGCACATGAGAAGTAGCTGCATCCATAACTACTCCAAAACAAATACTGCAATGAGATCTATTCAATAACATACAAGATCACATACGTACCTCCCAGCTCCATGCTCTATTGAGGGGAAATGAACTTAGAGAAAAAAAAGGACTGCAGCAACATTGAAAATGAATACTTATTACAGGATACTGAGCAAAAGTAGGACATTGTGAAATCTCTGACCATCATTTTCCAGTCCTCTCTGTCCAGAGGCTTTATGTCAGAGTACCCAAGGATTGCTCATGTTATACCATTGATTATAAGAGGAGGAAGGGGTGAACGAAGTGATTACATAACAGTCAACAAAACATTCAATTAGAGGCCGAGAAGCTGGGATACATTGCATCAGACCTGCAGCACCATCACTGGCAGGAAGCATATTCTTTCTAATGACACATTAACAAAAGCAGTTTTGATTAGAAATGTAGACGTGTCAGAACATAACAGAAAACTCTAACAAAATGAAAAGGAAAGATAACAAAGACCTTGCAGCAGAAGAAAAAAATGCTTGGTAGGCAGGAAGTGGATATGGATGCAGGATTTGTAGAAAACAAGGAGTAACAGTCTAGAAAGCAGATAATTGATTTGAATGTTCTGTTTATAAAGCTGATGTACATTTGGAAGAGAAAGAAATTACATGTTTAGGTTTATACAGCTGTCATGGGTGAATTTCTGAGATTAGATTGTTCACTATTACTATATTTAAATATTATTGTAAAAAGAATCCTATTTTTCAATATCAGTGCCTCTGTATATAAACTGATGAGGCAGTTTGAACCCGTATCTACAGAGTATCTATATCTACAGTTTTTCCCCAACCAAAGAATTTTGCATTCATTATGGCACAATGGTAGTGACAGAAGGTACAAGTCACACCAATGGATGTGATGGCTATGGAAGTGCCATACCATGTCCAAACAGACTGCTTAAAAGCAAAGTTCTTCTGAAGAGTGGTCACTGGGAAACCTGGATCCAATCTGCATAGAGAAAGGTCCAGCGAATAACAATGAGCTAAAAGAATTCACAGTTGTTTTAATAATAATGGTTAAGAAAAAAAAAAATCTGTATAGTTTTGATTATACTACAATAAGTTCATAGGAAGATATAGGAGCAGAATTAGGCCATTCGCCCCATCAAATCTGCTCCCGCATTCTATCATAGTCGATATAACCCTCACCACTACTTTCCTGCCTTTTCCTCATAATCCTTCAACCCATTACCACGTCAAAACCTGTCCAACTCCTCCTTAAATTTACTCACTGTCCCAGTATCCACTGCGCTTTGGGATAGCGAATTCCACAACCCTTTGAGAGAAGTAGTTCTTCCTCAACACTGTTTTAAATTTGCTACCCTTTATCTTAAGACCTCTTGTCCTAGAATGCCCCATAGTGGAAGCATCCGCTCCATGTCTATTTTATCCATATTTTTTATTATGTTGAATACCTCAATTTGATCTCCCCTCATTCTTCTAAATTCTAGAGAGTATAGGTCTAAACTGTTCAATCTCTCTTCATATGACAAAGTCCTCATCTCTGGGATCAATCTAGTAAACCTCCTCTGAATTGCCTCCAATGACACCAATTCTTTCCTCAAATAAGGGGACCAAAACTGTGCACAGTACTCCAGATGCGGTCTCACCAATGCCTTGTACAGTTACAACAATATTTCCTTACCTTTATATTCTATTCCTTTAGCTATAAAAGCCAACACTCCATTCACTTTCTTTATTAACTACTGTACCAGCATGCTAGGTTTCTGTGACTCGTGAATGGGGACATCCAGATCCCTCTGCATCGGAGAACCCCAAAGTCTCTCCCATTTTTTTCAACCCAAATGCAGGACCTCACACTTATCCACGTTAAACACCATTTGCCACATTTTGGCCCTTCTCCTAACCTATCTATAGCTATTTGTAAGGTTCTTATTTCCTCATTGCAATTTACTGCCCCAACTATATTTGTGTCACCCACAAATTTGGCAATAGAACTTTCTATCCCTGCATCCAAGCTGTTAATATAGATTATAAATAGCTGGGGTTCAAGGACCGAACCCTTGGCACTCCACTTGGTCCATCTTGCCATCCAGAAAAAGAACACTTTTTCCGACTCTGCTTCTGTCCATCAGCCAGCCAACTATCCAGGCGAATAAATTATCCCTAATTCCACATGATCCAATCTTATAAATTAACCTTATGTGCAACACCTTATCAAACGTCTTTCAGAAGTCCAGATTTTTATACCCCAGGATACCCATTATCCACTTTGTTTGTTATCTCTTCAAAAACTCTAGCAAATTAGTCAAACATGATTTGCCCTTTATAAAACCATGCTAACTCTGATGGATAGCGTTTTGACTTTCCAAATATCTTGATACTGCTTCCTTGTTAATTGGTTCTAACACCTTCCCAACCACAGATTTAAACTAACTGGTCTGCAATTTCCCACATTTTGTCTCCCTCCCTTTTTGAATAAGGGTGTTAACTTTAGCATTTTTCCAATCCACTGGAACCTTTCCCATGTCCTGGGGATTTTGGATTATTGTAATCAATGGATCCACTATCTCCACCGCCATTTAATTTAATACCTTAGGACGTAGGTCACCAGGCCCGGGGGTCTTGTCAGTCCTCAATCCTAATAGTTTGCTGAGTACCTTTTCCTTATCTTTGTTGATTGTTCTAGGTTCTACCCTTTGTATAGCCTCTGACTTGCCCATTCCAGTAGGAATGGTACTATTGTCTTCCACATTGAAAACTGAGGCAAAGTATTGATTTAGCATTGTTGCCATTTGTGTTCCCCACTACTAACTCTCCAGTTTCATCTTTGAAGGGGCCAACATTCACCTGAACAACTCTTTTCCCATTCATGTATCTACAGATGCTTTTGCTAAACTTTTTGACACTTTGTACTAGTTTTCTTTCATAATTTACTTTAGCTCTTTTTATTAACGTTTTGGTATCCCTTTGTTTACGTTTGAAAGTTTCCCGATCTTCCAGCCTGCCACTGGTCTTTGCAATGTGATATACCTTAATTTTTGACTTTATATTGTCCTTGACCTCCTTATTTAGCTGGTATTATTCTCATTTGTTGCAATGGTATCTGTGAAGAGCAAGGCTGGTCGGTTTAGGCAATGCTGAATGACTACAGAAATTGAGGTTCTGGGGAAGAAAAAGGAGGTATACTTTAGGTATAGACAGCTGGGATTGAGTGAATCCTTAGAGGAGTATAAGGGTAGTAGAAGTATACTTAGGAGGGAAATCCGGAGGGCACAAATGGGACATGACATAGCTTTAGCTGATCAGCATTTTGCTGATCAACCAAGTATTGCAATGAAATTACATTCGATTTGTTCACACTTTCCCTGAGTTGCTTCCAGAAATGTTTGAGGAATTAATCATTAGTACATAGAGAATTGAAAACTCTGAGGAAGAGATTGTGGAGGACAATATGTTCCTGCCATTTACTGTAGCAAACCTGGACCATACGAACAGGAAGGGGCCATTCACCCTGCCCAACCATTCAATACAGTGATGGCTGATTGAACATCTTAATGCCTTTTACTTCCCTCCAACCTGACAACCTTTTACCCCATTGAATAATTAGAAACTAGAAGCATGAGCAGACCATTCAGCCTTTCAAGGCTGCTCTGCCATTAATGGTGCTCTATTCTGTATTTCAATGCCATATTTCTGCTTTCTCTCAATACCTATTGAGGTCTGTTGTATTTCAAAATTTATCAGTCTCAGTCTTGAATATATTGAGTGACTTGGCCTCCATACCTTTCTATGGTAGTGAATTCTGAGTGGAGAAAGGCTTCCTTTTCTCAGTTCTAAATGGCCCCACTTCCTGATGCTGGATCCCCTGGTTTTATACTCCTTAAACAGGGAAAATATCCTGCTTACATCAAATTTGTCCAGCCCTACTAGAATTCTATCCATTTCAATCAGATCCCCTCGCATTCTTTTCAACCCTAGTGAATCAGGCCCAGTCAAACTAATTTCCACTCATAGGATAGTCCTGTCATCTCCAGTACCAGCCTAGTCTTGTCAATTCCTACCTTAAACATACTCAAAGATGGAGCTTCCACAGTCCTCTGTGGTAGAAATTTCCAAGAGTTCACCACCCTCTGAATAAATTGCGCACCTGGGTTTCTCTCAGAAGATTGTCAATCTGTGGAACTCACCACCCCAGAACCAATCAACAGATTCAAGAAATAAACAGCTATCTTTCAGATGAAAAGCAGAGTAAAGAACTCCAAGGAGCAGGCAGGAGAGTGGAGTTGAGACCAGAATATGATCAGTTATGATCATGTTAAATGGCAAAGCGGACTTGAAGAGCTGAACTGCCCACTCGCCCCTCCTATTTCCTGTGTTTCTATATTCCTGTGCCCTAGAATCCCCAAACAAGGAAGCATCTTATCTACATTTGTCCTGTTAATGTTTTTCGTCGATGTATTTTGTAAGTTTCAGTGAGATCACCTCTTACACTTCAAAACTATAGAGAATATAGGCCCAATTTAACATCTCTCTCTTCATAGTACAGTCCCACCATCTTGGGAACAATTCTGCCAAATGTTTGTTGCACTCCCTCTATGACAATACTATTTTTCCTGAGATAAGGAGACCAAAACTGTACACAGGATTCTAGGTGCAGGCTATCCAAATTCCTACACAATTGAAGCAGGACTTCACTACTCCTGTACCCAAATTCTCTTGCGATAAAGGCTAACATTCCAGTAACCTTCCTCACAGTTTGCTGAATTTGTATTTTAGTCTTCAGTGAAATATTGATAAGGACACTGAGGTTCCTTTTGTACATTTATACTTTCCAACCTCTGCCCATTTTAATAAATACTTTTCACGTATGTTTGCCACTAAAGTGGACACATTTTTCTACGTTATGTCCCAGCTGCCATGTTCTTGCCCATTCATTAACCCTGTCGAATCCTCCCGAGGCCTTTTAGCGTCTTCCTCACAACATACATTCCCATTTAAGTACCTTAACACGAAAAAATGACATTTGAGTCCCACAATCCTGAGAGACCTTTTCAACCTTCCAATTCTAGCATAGTTCCTTGAAAATGGAGTTACAGGTAGACATGGTGGTGAAGACGACACTTGGCACACTTGCCTTCATTGGTCAATGCAGTGAGTATAGGAGTTGGGGCGGTCATGTTTCAACTGTGCAGGATTTGGTTGGGCCACTTTTAGAATTCTGCATTCAGTTCTGGTCTCCCTGCCACAGGAAAGATGTTGTGAAACTTTAAAGGGTTCAGAAAAGATTTATAAGAATGTTGCCAGGATTGCAGGGGATGAGCTATTGGGAAAGGTTGATAGGCTGGGGCATTTCTCCCTGGAGTGTCAGAGACTGAGGGATGACCTTATAGAGGTTGATAAAATCCTGAGGGGCGTGGATGGGGTGAATAGCCAAGGTTTTTTTTCCCCCAGAGTCAGGGAGCCCAAAACTGGAGGACATAATTTTCAGGTGAGAGAGGAATCCAAGAGGTAATTTTTTTCATGCAGGGGGTGGCGCATATATGGAACGAGTTGCCCTCGGATGCTGCCAGAACTGCTGTGCTTTTCCGGCACCACACTAATCTAGACTCTGGTTTACAGCATCTGCAGTCATTGTTTTTACCTATGGAACGAGTTGCCAGAGGTGGTGTGGAGGCTGTACAATTACAAAATTTAAAAGGCATCTGGATGGGTACATCAAAAGGAAGGTTTAAGAGGGATATGGTCTAAGTACTGACAAATGGGACAAGATCAGTTCAGAATATCTGGTTGGTGCAGACCAGTTGGACTAAAGGGTCTGTTTCTGTACTGTATAACTCTATAGAGTTAAGGAGAATCCAAAGGGATTCTGAAATGCATAAAGGGCAAAAAGTAACGAGGGAGAGAATAGATGCCCAAATTAATTTTTAGCGGACCCTATGTGTGGAACCATGGAAAATGGGAGAGATACTAAATGAATATTTTGTGTCAGTATTTACTATGGAGAAGGACATGAAAGCTAGGGAAATTGGGGAAATAAATAGTCTAGATACGTGTCCATATCACTGATGAGGTGGTGCTGGAGGCCTTAAAACACAAAGGTAGGTTAATCACAGAATCCCAACAGTATGGAAGCAGGTCATTCAGCCCATCAAGTCTCACACCAACCCTCCAAACAGCATCTCAAGTTAATCCACCTAGTCTGCACATTCCTGGACACTATGGGGAATTTAACATGGCCAACCACCTGACACTCACATTTTTGGATTGAGGGAAGAAACCAGAGCACCTGGAGGAAACCTACTTGGCTACTGGGAGAATGTTCAAATTCTACACAGACAGATAATCCCCAGGACCTGATCAGGTGCTTCCCAGATTTTGTGGGAAGCTAGGGAAAGAATTGCTGGGTCTCTTGCTAAGATATTTTGTATCATCGACAGCCACTGATCAGCTGACAGAAGACTGCAGGGAGGCTAATTTTGTGCCATTACTTCAGGAAGGCTGTAAGGAAAATGGACCAGGGAGCCCTACATCAGTAGGTTTTTGGAGGGGATACTGAAAGACAGGATTTACCTGCATTTGGAAAGGCAAGGTCTGATTATGGATAATCAGCATAGTTTTATGCATGGGAAATAGTGTTTCACTAATTTGATTGAGTTTTCTGAAGAGGTGACAAAGAAGATTGATGAAGGCAGAGTAGTAGATGTTTTCTGTATGGACTTCAGCAAAGCATTCAACAAGGTTCAACATGGTAGACAGGTTAGATCACATGGGATCTTGGGGAAGCTAACCAATTGGTTACAAAATCGACATGACGGTAGGAGACAAAGGGTTGGATTTCAGACTGGAGGCCTGTGGCCAGCAGTGTGCCACAAGGATCAGTGCTGGGTCCACTGCTTTCGTCATTTATATGAATGATTTAGATGTGAATATTGGAGGCGTGGTTAGTAAGATTGCAGATGATACCAAAATAGGTGATGTAGTACACAGCGAAGAAGATCAGATGGGTCAATGGTCCGAGGAGTGGCAGATGGAGTTTAATTTAGATAAATATGAGGTGTTGCATTTTGGTAAGGCAAACAAGAGCAGGACCTATGAAGGGCTTACGCCCAAAACGTCGACTCTCCTGCTCCTCAGATCCTGCCTGACCTGCTGCTCTTTTTCAGCGGTATACTTTTTGACTCTGACTCTTAAGCATCTACAGTTCTCACTTTCCCTAGGACTTATACAATTAATGGTAGGGCCCTGGGGAGTGTTGCTAAACAAAGCGACCTCGGGATGCAGATGCATAGGTCCTTGAAAGTGGAGTCTCAGGTATGGTGAAGAAGGTGTTTGATAGCCTTTCCTTTATTGTTCAGTGCACGGAGTACAGGAGTTGGGAGGTCATGTGCGGTTGTACAGGACATTGGTTTGGCCACTTTTGGAATATTGTGTGCAATTCTCATCTCCCTCCTCTAAGAAAAATGTTAACAAGAGGTAAAACTTTAAAATATTTTTAATTACCCTATTCAGTCACATGGTTATGACAAATCTCTGGGGTAAATGGGACTTGAACTTGAATTAGAGACACTACCACTGAATGAAGTATTTTTAAAAATCAACCTATTCAAATGTATTATGACATGGTCAGCATGGGGTGTGAGTATGGGAGCAAGGTATATGAGGGGGTGAGGAACGGAGGACATTTCTTGTTTCATTAGTTTTTTTAAATTAAACTGTCTATATTGCTAGTGCAGGGAGGCAAGTTTTGCAGCCAGCCTGCATTCACAGCCAACAGACTCTGCCCTGATTTCAGGGTGAGCTGGTCCATTTCCAGGAAGTTATGTCACCTTGGAATGAAAAGCTGACCTTGTTGGCTAGTTTTTCTGCCTCAGGAGAGCAGCCAACATAATCAAAGACCCCTCCCACCCCGGTTATACGCACTTGCAATCGGGCAGAAGATACAAAAGTTTGAAAACACGAATCAACAGATTCAAGAACAGCTTCTTCCCCACTGTTATCAGACTTACAAACAGACCTCTCATATATTAAAGTTAATTTTTATCTGTACTTTCTCTGTAGCTGTAACACTATACTCTGCATTCCTGTTCTGTTACAGGTAGTTCTCGGATAACGCACATTCGGCAGCACGATTTGTTTATAAGATTGGAGAAGAATTAAGGCATAGAAGTTTCCAGAACACTTACCTCTGTTCACAATAGTGCAATTCCAGTGCTGATCATTTCACGTGCTTTGTTCTGCACATGTGCCAATGTCAGCTCTGACAGAGCAGCTTTCTGTGAGAGATACATTGAGCAGCTTCTTGTGAAAGGTACACTACTCCTAGATTATCACTGTTTTTGAAAAAACAGAGGGACATAGTGAGAAGAATGTTATCCAGAAGCATTCTGGTGATAAAATTGGGGTGATGAATGGAAAAATATGGCTATAATGTTGGAAGAGAAGCTAGATATGAGAAAGTGTTTTGTGACCTAGCCTGTTTAACAGGAATGAGAAAGTTTACCTTACACAGCATGATGATCCTCTGTCCCCGTGTTAACAATATTTTTAAATGTACTGTGTTAAATTTACTTTTGTTTCATTGATAAATATGTTCTAAACCTTCATTCAGGCTGTGCTATACTTTGTGTTAGACCTTTGGGTGATTTTTGAGTAATTGAGAGTGATACTTTTTTACTGGTCTGCCCCGAATCCCACTTTTCCCGTCAGTCCCGATACTTATATTAAGCGATATTCTATTAAGTGAGGTTTCACTGGAATGCAACTACAGCATTATAGGAGGACTACCTGTAGCCAGATGTACTTATGTAACAAAATACTTTTCTATATCTCAGTACATGTGACAATAATAAATCAATCAAATTAAACTGGGGCCAAGAATTATCCTGTCTCTGTTCTCCTGACCTGGGAACAAAAACTTGAGCCTATATTTTAAAAAAATACGCACCACTTTACAGACTACAAAACTACTTCTTAGCAATAGCCATGTCATTACTTAGCCTCAAAGTTCAATTCTCCGGCAACGAGCAAGGTAGAACAATTACATTTAAACTTCAATTACAAAGATGGTTTGGTAAAATTTCACTGAATGGCTTTTGTGCACATGCACAATGTTGAAGCACTGTGTAAGCATGTGAAACTTCACAGTGCTGGTAGAAATATTGTAGTAAGCCCTCACATTGAAGTTGGCTGGTCGGACAAATAAAATTGAACCAGCAACCACAGTTACCTGGAAACAAACACAACTGGAGATATTTGTGCAAGGGTCAGAGAACATTCAATTTACTGAAACAAAACAGGAAGTGCTGGAAAAACTCAAAGTCTTGCAGCAACTATGGAGCGAAAACCAGAGCTACCAGATGTCTCTGGCTGCATTGCACATTTTGTATTTATTTGGGAGTTTAATTCACTGCACTTCTCTTCCAGGTATGCCCATCTTAAAGATGCCCTACTCAAATGGGGTTTCGATTTGAAGGTCTCCTCCAAGATCCTCAACATTTTGCTTTATTTGTGTGCTTTATGCTACTTTATAAATTGAGTTTGCACAAACAGCTTTAACTCACACTGGTAAAGGTCAACATCCTGTCCTGACAAATGATCTTGGGCCAGAATGTTGACTGGAATATCACACTGCCATTCCTTCTGATAATTGTAATGATGCAAACATGTCAAAAAAACATTCGGAACAGTACTCCATTAAATATCATGTAAAATTCAAATTAAACATATTTTAACATTAATTAGCGAGAACATTTTTGGGGTGAAAAAAATAATATTTCACTTAAGATTGCTGGAATTTGTGGTCACATTTTTGCTGTCTTTGCTACCTCTGAAACCAAGTCAAAGATAGATTTTATCATGAGTGCACTGTTTATGGACCTGGAAAAGGATAAAACAGGTTGCTTTCGAAATGGTGTCAGATTAGAAACACAAAAGGATCAATGAAACTTGAAGTTGTCTATCCATGGGAGCATCTGCATACCATAAACAGCTACAGAAAATAAATCAACATACTCATGGATGCAGATATTTATATTGAAAGTGCTAGAATACAAGTGGATAAAAGTTGTGTTAGAGCTAAAAAAAAGTCCTAGTTAGATGACATTTGGAGCACTTTGAGCAAAGATATATATTGGCAATTTAGCAAAGGTCACCTTAGCGAAGATATATTGGCCTTGCAGTGTATGGAATTTAGAATGTTCAGCAGTGATTCAAGGGAAAAGATGGGCTGGAAGAAATTACTTCCACTGATTGAACAGGACTAGGAGATATAGTCTAAAAGTTTACAGCCAGACATTTCAGGAGTAAGATTAGGAAATACTTCTAACAGCCTTTGGATGTGGACATTTGGAGCTGTGTTTGAAAAATAGAAATTGATGCTTTATGAATTGTTAATTATAAATCTGAGACTGAAAATAGTCTGGCTCACACAATTCTGAGGGCAAAGGCAGGTACAAGATATTGCCACAGATCAACCACAATCTGATCAATGTTCAAAAGGATTTGATAGGTTAAATAGCATAATCCATTATGTGCTACATGCTTGTCAGAAGGGTGAAGTTGAGGAGTATAAATGCCTTTTTTGAATTTAGGCCCCAAGGAGAACGATGGGTCATTATTCCTCTTTAATATTGATCCATGAAGTAAAACCTAATGACCACTATTTTTTACTTGAGATAGAAGCATGGCAGGATTTCCAGATATTGCTTTGTCTGAGATTTATTGATTTAGATCTCTGGATTACTAGTCTACTGACTATCCCTAGATTTGTGATGAACATTTATGCAAGTTTCCAAGTCTCTGTTCTCAGTATTCATTTGACTGAGCAGACAAATTTTTGACCCACCAATCTTTGGGCACATGATGGAGGATGTCACATTAGGTGGGTGAGATCCTGAGGAATGCAGGATTTGCTTCCTTTTCTTTCCTGCTTTGCGTCATCCTTAGACATTTGGATTCAAAACATGATGCAGGACACTGTGTCACCATTTAGAGTGATTTGTAGCAAGCTATGCTCAATCATTTGTGTCACTGCTACTGCACTTCAACAAGAGCTTCAGTGCGTCTTTATAGCACTTTCTTCGACCTTGGAAAACCAGCCATTTGAGAATTCAGCAACAGTACCTGGCAGCTGAGATACTCTTCAGTCATCTGCACACCATGCCCAGTCCATCGCAATTGCTTGAACCTGCATATTCAGACTGAGCTTCAAGGTAGACACAAGTATTTGTTCAACTGTGCTCCTCTGGAATCCTGAGAATGCAATGGAGGAATTGCTGTGCCTCTAATGCCATAGCTTGCTTTTGATGCACAATCTGGGTGTCACTGCAGTACAAGGTCTAATAGCTACTGTTTGGAACACCAAGATTTTAGTTGGCTTGTGCAGATTGAGGTAGATTAGGCATAGATAAGATGTTCCCAATGACAGGGCAGTCCTGAACCAGGGATCACAGCCTAAGAATATGGGATAAACCATTTAGGACAGAGAGGAGAGGGTGGTCACCCTATGGAATTCACAACCACAGAAAACAGTCGAGGACAAAACATTTTATGATTTCAAGAAGGCGTTGTGATATAGCATTTGGGATTAAAGGATATGGAGGAAAAGTGGCAATGGACTATTGGAGTTGTATGATCAGCCATGATCCTAATGAATGGCAAGCAGGCCTGAAAGGACCAAATGGCCTACTCCTGCTCCTATGTTTGTTGTTAAGTACCAATTGCCATGGTTTGTAGAAGGCTGAACATATCTGGTATTACGTTTTGTCAGTAGTGGAGTTAAGAGAGAGGAGGCTGCGAAGCATCATCCCCTCGAAGCTGCACAGTTGCACAATGGAGGATCTGTGCTTAGCGATCGGCATGCTGATACCATCACAGCATTGAAAAATCAATGGCATGCAAGGATCTCCCATAAAGATGAAATCAAAATTAGTGGGAATGTTGCTTCCAAGGTAGGGGTGTGCGCAACATATTTCAAAGACTTCTTCAACATATATGGGATGTGGAATATTTAACTGATTGGGTCTGGGTTGAAGTGACAGGTCAAACTTAACATGATTACTACCATGTCAAGTTGAAGCGATCAAGAGAGGCTTGTAAACTTAGTGCAATGAACAGTGCAGGTCATGCATGTCCATGGTGGTCAGTTTAGTTTTGGTACGGAGACAACTGAGTCTTCCTGAGGTTCCCATCGAGATGTTATTTAATACCCACACCACAGGGCTCTTGATCCTTGATGAGGTGAATAAACACTCATGTAGATTGTATGTAATGTGTGGGCACACACACAGCCTTATGTGAACTCATACCAGATCTTGAAGATGTATTTTTTTAGATTGTCCGCTCAAGAGAGTCATATTATCGTGAAGCATTTGAGGGATTGTGATCAGGCTTCTTGGGCATCTAGATCGCTGAAGGAGAATCCAGAGACCCATGTGATTTACTGAATTCAATGTTTTGATGAATGCAATTAAAGAGTTCTGGATGGTGCTTTTGACATTTTTGTTTGGATTTTCCTGGCAATGACCATGTCCAAGGTTCCACTTGAAGGTCTAAAGCCAGAGTGCGTCTGGCAGGATTTCCTCAGCCACAGGAAGCAGGCAAATCTGAAGAATGCATGTCAGGATTTTCCTTGCTGTGGACAAAAGGGAAAAAGCTCAATAAATTCCACAGCATTAGTTATCTCCTTTTTTGTGAATACCATTCCAGTTTGGAGTAGTGCTGAAGTAAAGTCACATTTTATTTAAAAGTTTCAAAATATTGGCAGACTGTGTTAAACAGCATATTCCTTTGCTCGTTCATATGTTCACAAGAAGCAAGGTACTGACTGGATCCAACTAGTGTCTGGCTGTAAAACTCACAATCGTGTCCAACATTAGATGTGATTCGGCATTTGGGCATCATTTGACATGAGTCTTGACGTGAGCAAAAGCCTACCAATGTTGAAGACCTCAGCTGGAATGCCATCAGGCTTTGGTGCTTCTCATCTGCTTGAATGCTTGTTGCAGCTTTCCCATTGTGATGGTTCACCTTGGATTTCACCACAGGATACTGGAAATAGTTTGGAGAATAATTGGCTGCCATTGCTTACTTTTGCTTCCAGAGATCACATATTTCTACATATTTTTCAACAAACCAGTTATGGAAATGACAATGTTCGAACCCATTAGACTGGACAAATGTATCGAGTGCAGCTAACTTTATTTGATCCAACTATTCTGATATGCATTTGGGTCTACGAAGAATTTCCAGATTGGCCATGAACTGCCCCATATTAGATTCCTAACGCCATGTAATAATGTTGTATTGTATACTATTTGCCGGATCCCATGCATCAGCTATCCAGTGTTAGCAGTATTCTCCCAGGCAACCTATGCCACGAGCAAATGCATTGATAGAAATGCTGTGGTAACATGGTTACTTCCTAGGTTTCCTTCATTTTGACTTGCCCTTGTATACTGTTCCCTTCATCATCCTGGAAAAATATCCTGACTGTTATTCTAATATTAGTTTGGTATGATCCCAGTTGGTAATAATACTGAGGAAAAAGGAAGATTGTTATGATTGTTAGAGGTTAGTCATCTCAGCTCCAGGACATCCTGCAGGAGTTCTTCAGGGTAATATCCCAGGCCAAAGGATCTCCAGTTGTTTCGTCAATTACCTTACTTCTGTCATAATGTCTGATGTGGGGATGTGGACTGATAATGATACAATGTTCAGCACAATTTGCAACTCCTCAGTCCATGTCCAAATACAGCAAGACCTAGACAACAGCCAGGCAGGCCGACAGTACATTTGTGTCACATAAGCAGCTGAGAATGACCAACTCCAACAAAAGAGAACCTAACCATTGAACTTGACATTCAGTGTTATCACTGAATTCCCAACTACAGAACTAACATTAAACAGAAAATGAACTGAATTAGCCATATAAATACAGTGGCTGTGAATCCTGCAGGAAGGATTCTTATTCTCCAGAGCAGATCCACCACTGAAAAGGGACAAGTTAGATATGTGATGGAATATTCTCCCCAGCTCCAACAACATGCTAGAAGCTTGACACAGTGGCTCACTTGATTGTTTGTGGATGTGGTGTCATTCAGTTCCTCCAGCCCAGAGGCATCAGTGTGAACAGGATCTACATGATTTGTTGTAGCCATTCACCTGGGCTCTTTAGGCAATGCTTTCTAAGCCCTAACACTGCTTTCCAGAAGACCTGGGGCAACAGATACATGGGAACAGGACCATCTCCAAGTTCTAATCTAAGCCACTCATCAACCTGACACAAGAACACATCACCATTCCTTCAGTGCTGCTGGTAAAATCCTGGAATGCCCTCTCTAACAGCATTATGTAGATACCTACACCAAATGTACTGCAGCAGTTCACAATGGTACATCACTACCAACCATTCCCCTGAAACCCAAGACCCCCACTCCCCCCCAGACAATTAGAATGGGCAATAAACGCTGGCCTGGCCAGTGAAGTCCTTCTCCTGTGATTGAGTAAAACAAAAACCAAGTTTGTTGACTATTCCATTGTAGGGACTGAAGTCTGAGAAATTACAATTCCTTAAATTACTACTGAACTAAATTCTTTCAGTTTGTTGTCATGGACTATGAAAGCAATTCAATGAATCTTTTCCAAGTTTGCCAATAAGAGTTGTTCACAAATCTGAGAGTCTCAATTTGCTCAGTTCCAATAAGCTGCAGACATCTAACTAAATACTCCTGGTTTGGAAGTTTAACAAACTAAAATCATTCTGCTGAGATAACTAGTTCCCTGAACTCCTTCTCAGACAGAAATTAATATTTCTTCTTAAGCTAACCCTGAATTAAACAAGTTGACGGATCCTAGATTCTTCTGAACTGAAGAAAAATAATGACCTTAAATATTCATCCAATCTGTTGTAAACCCAACAGATCTTTCCATTAATACCACAGGGGTTCTTTAGTCACTCACTTTCTGGTTTTTACTAGCTGGATTTAGGTAGCTGTTCTAAAGGTCATTCTTATCTTATTTTGCTTTTCGAAAGAAAACCCTTCACAGGAGTTAACTATATCCATTTGTCACTATCTTGAAATCCAACTTTCAAAAGGTGACATTTATATATATTCGTGCCTTTCATCACGATACAATCGAAGAATAGTACAGTCCAATACATTACACATAGACTGGCAATCTAGATGAAAAGCATTTATGATTTGTAAATAAAATTGAGCAATAAGTATGATTGTCAGACAGGAAATCTCAATACTCATTTACAAGGTATTTGTACTTTAATCCTTTTTGTATATTTGTTGATAAAATAGTAAGACAAAAAAAATGCAAGAGACTCTTTGGTTGTGTTTATTAGTGGCTCTCTTATTAAAATGCACATAATACATTGAAAATATATATTTGGACTGCAGAAACAGTGGCAACAATACAGACAGAGGACACTTGCCAATATGAGCAAAATGAATTGCTACTGTTGGTAAGGAAACCCAACAATTAATTAACAGCTCCATTAGTGCACATTATGTAAAGGGAAATCACCATCAAACCACATTTTAGTTGACAAGTGGGGAAAGATCTGGTATGCATCATGGGGCAATCACTCAATGTCAAAAGTACAACATGCAATTGCTGAGCAGCGTTTTTTCCAAAATCACTGAATCTGTACTAAGACATATTGGCATGCTTGTAATCATTACAGAATTCCAAACTGAATCTGAAAAGTTTGCAATTTTTTGTACTGAATAGTGCTACTTGTTAATTCAAATACTTTCACATATACAATATAGGAGACATCTTTTACTAAACTACTGCATTTTGCTAGTATTGTGTTGCTGTAGACACACTGCAATTTCTACTGGATAGCACTATCAGTGAATTACAGTTAAAGAATAAAACCTTTTGAAATTTAAAGGATAAGTCACTTTGTCAGATCAACTGGAGTTGGGCAACTTGTGGCCTTACCAGCATCATCTACATCCTGTAAACAAAGGAAACAGTGACATTAGTCTTTCAATAGAAAGTATTAAAGTAAAATTTGAAAAACTTTTACTTTAATACCTACTGTGAAATAATAAAAGATGGCATTAACAAATCTTATTAGGCAGTTGCTCGAGACCAAGGATGTTGTAGTACAAATGTTCATCACTATATGTTCAGTAGAGACTTTATCCTTAAGGTTAGGAAGTACACAATTCGTCTTGGGCCTACAAACAATTCCTTTTTTGTAGGAAATACACTCCAAATTTGACTCAGCAACAGTGAGCATTCTGTTCCATTAAAACGTTATAGAGAACTTCCAACATCTAAATTGGTCATTCAACCAAGTTTATATGTTTTTGTTGATCCTCTGTGAGCTGCAGCCATAATCCAATGGGCTAACTGAGTTTCTTCAGCCCTTTCTACCCTAAAAGCCCAAATCAGAAATGCATGCAAACCATGTCTGGTGTGATGTATCTGCAATAAAGGTTAATATTCCACAACCAATCCAAGCTTTTACCTTGTTGTATTGCCATTCATTGATTTGCCATTTTAATTTACATAATGTTACAATTTTAGATATTTATTGAAGGGTTTTTCAATAATTGCACACTAATTGTGATCAGCTGACTTTATCCACTTTGACATTGAAGTTCTTCCAAAAGAAACAATCAACCAATAAGTTTCAATTCCATTGTGGCTTTAGCACTGTAAAAGTTCCCAAAGTGATTCATGCAAGCATAACCAAATTTAATACTGAACCCCATAAGGTTATATTAGGACAAGGAAAGATACAAGTCTTATAGGAGAACCGAAAAAGAATGAGAGTGACAGGAAAATTTAGGAAGGGAGTCTTAGACCACTAAGGCATTCACAGCAGCTGATGTTGGAGCAATATACATCAGGGCTGCATAAGAGACCAAATTGGTTTTATGTGAATCATAAGGTAAATATTTCCTTGAAAATGGAGTTGCAGGTATACAGGATGGTGAAGAGAGCATTTGGCATGCTTGCCTTTATTTGTCAGTGCACTGAGTAGAGGAATTGGGATGCTATATTGTGGCTGTACAGGACATTGTTGAGGCTGCTTTTAGAATACAATTTTGGTCACCCTTCTATAGGAAAGATGTTAAATTTAGAGAGGTTGAAGAAAGGATTTACAGGGATGTTGCCAGGACTGGAGGATTTGAGCTATAGGCAGAGGCTGAGTGGGCTGGGGCTTTTTTCTCTTGGAGTTTTGGAGTGAGGGGTGACCTTATACAGGGATATGGATAGGGCGAATAGCCAAGGTCTTTTTCCTAGGGTGGGGGAAGTCCAAAATGAGAAGGCAAAGGCATAAGGTGAAGGAGAAAGACATAGAAGAGATCTGATGAGTATTTTTTTTCAGGCAGAGGGTGGTGGAACTTGAAACAAGCTACCAGAGAAAGTAGTGGAGGTGGGTACAATTGTAATATTTAATAAGCATCTGGACGGGTATATGAACAGGAAGGGTTTAGAGGGATATGGGCCAAATGCTGGCAAATGGGACTAGGTCAGATTGGGATGTCTAGTCGGTGTAGATGAGTTGGACTGAAGCGTCTATTTTCATGCTGTACGACTTTCTGTTAAACATTATTTGGTAATGCTCCAGTCATTCGAACATCAATTGTGTGAAATAATTGAAAGCTGTTGATTGCAGGGTTGGAAGAGTTTGCAGAGAGGTAGTGTGGATTTTCTCAGGGACTGCAAAATGATCTATTAATGGTAGCTTTTGAAAAATAAGTAAAACTTAGCTGGTATTTCTTCAGTTAGGCTGAAGCACAATAATCGAAGGAGATCAAGTTCTTTTTACACTGAGATTGTATAGAAGAGAATTACAATATTAAACAGTATTGAATATGTGTTTACTATTCTATTTATACATGCTATCACTTAAAAGAAAAACAATCCTACACAAGAACTGCACTATTCCAACCCTTTGTTTTCTCTCAAAAAGAAAACAAGCATTTCCGAAATACAGACAGACAATCTACTGCACCCATTTAATTTGAAATGGTTAAAACATGTGGCCCAAAGCAACCAAAACAAAACTGTGAATGCTGTAAAAACAAAGACAGATCTTGCTGGAAAATCTCAGCAGGTCTGACAGCACCTGTAGAGAGAAATTAGAATCCATGTTTCCAGTCCATTTCTATAAGTTCTGAAGGCGAGTCAGTGGACCCAAAACCTTAACTCTGATTTCTCTCCAGAGATGCAGAGCCTTTCCAGCAATTTATGCTTTTATCTCTTTTTGATAGTCAGAAATGTTGACAAAACTGCACTGGCAAAGGCAATGTGAGCATACAACTTTACAATTTCTTCACTTGGCAATGCGTGTGTACAAAATAATAAAGACCATACATTCAATTAACATCAAGGTTGCTCTAGATCTACTACCTGAAACATTTATTCTGCGGTACACCGGGCACAGTCATTATAATAAATCAATTTCCAACAGGAATTATTGCAAAGAAAATCTGTTTGAAAAGATTTCCGAAACTGAATTTAAAACTTAGAATTCGGGAGGAAATTCGTCTATTTCTAAAATGAACTTCACAGTAAGCGAGGTAGCCCTAATATGTAACTTGCGTGTCAGTGCTGAAAGAAATTAACACTAAAGTCGCAAGCAAGTGAACCTTTCTAACCCAACTAGCTGGAAATAGGGAGATTTTTCTTTATGGCTTTCTATTTGCAAAGTAACGTCCTTGCTTGTGAAGCGGAGAAACAGACCTGCTCAACACTGACCCTATTGGAGCAAAGTATTCCAACATTCAGGAAGTAACATCGGAGCCCGGGAAGGGGAGGGGGATACCACAAGAAAAACAATTAATGGACACATTCGGACTTTTCAATGAAGTTTTCGTTTTTAAATACTGGGGGAAGACGTCAAGCTTTGGCTAACACGATCGGTGCATGCCTGGTCAGACCCACCCTCTTCACTAGGTTTCCCCAGCCCGCACTTTGTGCTCAGTCTGTATTCGGAGAAATCCCCCCTTTTAATTGAACTTTAACCAAACTTTCACTCACCCCGTCCCCGTGGTCCAGTCGATTTCGCTGAAGAAAAGGAAATCTCCACCAACAAAGTCCCAAGCCTTAAAGCACACAGGACGGGCCACATTATCATTGATTCCAGAAGAGAAGAAAGCGCGGCGGGACAGAGGAAGATTCCCTGGAAGGATCTGGCAGGTTTCTCTGTGCGGGTTGGGTGGCGCAGAGCTGTGGGCGGTACATACTCATTCACTGAGCCAGAGGCTCCACCTTCTTCAGTCAAGTTACAGCCGGCACCCTGTGAGCTCCATTGTACAAATCTTCCCTGGCCTGTGGTAACCAATCAACCCAAATGCAAGCAATTGTGAGGATATCCGTTTTGGACCACAGCAGCACAGATCAGGGTACTTTCTAGATGATATGAAGTTAAGTGCAGTCAATGTGCAAAGTTCTGGTCCCCACGCTATAGAAGGAACATGGAGGCCCTTTGGAAAGAGTGCAAGCTAGATTCACCAGGATGTTGCCTGGACTGGAGAGGTTGGACAAACTTGGATGATTTCCACTAGAGTGTCAGAAGCTATGGGTAGGGGCCTGATAGAATTACAATATATAAAATTATGAGAGGGGTGCATAGTCAGAATGTTTTTTTTCCCCAGGATGAAAATGTCAGGGACATGGGTTTAAGGTGAGATTGGGAGGTTTAAAGGAGATTTGTGTCAATTTTTTTTTATGTGCAGGTAATAGGTGCCTGGAACCCCCTGTCAGGGGAGGTGGTGGAAGCAGATATGATAGCAATGTTTAAGAGTTATTGAGCGATACACATCAACAGGCAGGGAATAGGAAATATGGGTCAAGAGTGTGGTGCTGGAAAAGCACAGCAGGTCAGGCAGCATCCAAGAAGCAGGAAAATTGACGTTTCAGGCAAAAGCCCTTCATTAGGAATGTGC
>NC_057712.1:74281428-74333816 GCF_004010195.1 Chiloscyllium plagiosum
ATTTCACCCTGCCACCCAGCTTAGTAACATTAGCAAATTTGCTAATGTTATCACTAATACCATCTTCTATATCATTAATATATATTGTAAAAAGCTGCGGTCCCAGCACTGATCCCTGCGGTACCCCACTGGTCACTGCCTGTCATTCTGAAATGGAGCCGTTTATCACTACTCGTTGTTTCCTGTCAGCCAACCAACTTTCAATCCAAGTTAGTACTTTGCCCCCAATACCATGCGCCCTAATTTTGTTCACTAACCTCCTATGTGGGACTTTAACAAAAGCTTTCTGATAGTCCAGGTACACTACATCTACAGGATCTCCCTCGTCCATCTTCAGAGTTACATCCTCAAAAAATTCCAGAAGATTAGTCAAGCATGATTTCCCCTTCATAAATCCATGCTGACTTTGATCTATCCTGTTACTACTATCCAGATGTATCGTAATTTCATCCTTTATAATAGACTCCAGCATCTTTCCCACCACCGAGTTCAGACTAACTGATCTATAATTTCCTGCTTTCTCTCTCCCACCTTTCTTAAAAAGTGGTACAACATTAGCCACCCTCCAGTCCGCAGGAACTGATCCCGAAAATCTATCGAACTCTGGACAATAATCACCAACGCATCCACGATTTCTCGAGCCAACTCCTTCAGTACCCTGGGATGTAGACCATCAGGCCCCGGGGACTTATCAACCTTCAGACCTAACAGTCTCTCCAACACCAATTCCTGGCAAATATAAATTCCCTTAAGTTCAGGTCCTTCAGCCACTGTTACCTCAGGGAGATTGCTTGTGTCTTCCCCAGTGAACACTGATCTAAAGTACCAGGCATCGGGTGGTTAGGGAGTGGTGATGGAGGAGGCCCAGTACCTGCATGTCCTTGACGGAGTGGGAGGGGGAGTTGAAGTGTTTGAGTGTTTGACCACTGGGCAGTGGGGTTGGTTGGTGCGAGTGTCCTGGAGGTGTTCTCTGAAGCACTCTGCAAGTAGGTGTCCTGTCTCCCAATGTCGAGGAGACTGCATCGCGAGCAATGGATACAGTAAATGACATCTGTGGAATTGCAAGTGAAACTTTCACCACCCCTTTGGCTCACAGCCTCATTCCTGATGAGGGGCTTTTGCCCAAAATGTCGATTTTCCTGCTCCTCAGATGCTGCCTAAGCTGCTGTGCTTTTCCAGTACCACACTCTCAACTCTAATCTCCAGCATCTACAGTCCTCACTTTCACCTAATAGGAAATATGGACCATGTGCAGGCAGACGAGATTAGTTTAGAATTACATTGTGGTCAGCACAGACATGGTGGGCTGAAGGGTCTGTTCCTGTGCTGTGTTGTTCTGTTTCATGTTCGATGCAGACTTGAAGGTTTAGGTGTATAGATCTTTAAAATGTCATGAACAGGTGCAGAAAATAATCGAGAAAGCTAATAGAATGCTGGCCCTTAAATCTAGAGGATCTGGAATACAAGGCTGCAGAATTTATGCTGCTGTTATGCAGAACCCTTGTTCGACCCTGCTTGGAGGACTGTGAACACATCAATGTACCGCACCTTAGCAGGGATATATTTGCATTGGATAGAGTACAAAGTAGGTTTACACGAATGATACCTGGACTTTAGGTATCAAGTGATTGTGCAAATTAGCCTTGTTTTCTCACAAATTTAGAAGATTTAGGAGTGATCTGATGGAAGTGTTCAAAATATTAACAGGGAAAAAAACAGAATAGGTAAAGATAAATTACATCCACTGGCTGGAGTTTCTCTAACTAGGGAGGATAGTCTGAGAATTACGGCTAGATCGTTCAAGAGAAATGTTAGGAAAGTTTTGGAGTATTTGACCAGGGCATGTTGATGCAACATCTTTGTCATCTTCAGGCTGATTGTTGGGCCAAAGTGTCCTGAGGCTAGGCAAATGTAATCAATAAGCAGCCAGATGTCCTCCAGAGTATGTGCTATGACAGTACAATTGTGCACAAACAAGAGTTCACGTGGGTGCTGATCAGGAACCTTTGTGTAAGCTTTGATCATTTGTAAATTGAAGTAGATGCTGTCACTCCTGAATTAAATGTGTGCTGCTATGTCAGGATCATTGATTCTGGAGCCAATATTCAATCTCATTTGGTGTAGTCAGTGACAGTAAAGACATCTGATGATGTACCACTTTGTATCATATTACCCAGCGTGAAAAAACTGAATGTCACTGATCGTCCTTTTAAGACAGCCACAGTTTGTACAGAAACTTCCACAGATGATCCTGCTTCCCCTTTGCAAGAACATTTCCTGCTGTTGAGTTAAGTGACATTCCACCATGATTGTTATGGATAGACTTGCTTCCTTCCTGCTTGCAGTAATAAAATTGGGGGGCATCTTTTGAGGCTTGGAGCACGGAGCCCTTGTCCCAGATTAGGGAGAAGGTCCACTGAGGTTCCTAACTCCAAGTACTCCTGTACTTAATATTTCAGATGAGATGCTGTCATTTCTGGTGACTGGCCTAAAGAAAGCTGTTTTACAAACTTTGTGACTTCCACTTGAGAAGGATCAAGAACAAACACTTCCAGAGTATGGTGCTGTGGAAGTGTCTCAATTGTAACCAGAAATTGTTATTTTGAGCGGTTACTGAACTGTTCCTTCCAATGAGAGATTACCTCATGCCTGTTAGAAGTTGGAAGGTGATCACTGTCTGTTGAAAGGATTTGTGTCACTGTTCTGTTTTTGAGGCCATTGACCTTCATGTGGGGCCTTTTGGTATTTTCAATTGAAGCTGTTCAGCCTTATTTCCCCACTTGGTTCTTCACCTATCTTTGTTTGGCCTTTAATGTGTGTTTAGTGTGATGGTATCTAGTGCTCCTTGCTTTTCAGGTTTTTAGATTTGGAAGTATTGTACATTTTGTCTCTCAATTTGGCATTGTTGTTGTTATCAAAACAATCTTGATACTTCTCTTTAATGAATCCCAAGACCTTAGATGTTGTGCTGCTTTAAATTTCCCGAATTTTCAATGGCAATATTGCTCTCCAGGATAACAGCAATTCTCCCTATTCCTGTGTCCCTCAGATGGTACTCCTTTCATAAGGGGGGTTTTGGTTTCCTTATTGGATGACAGTAGACCTTGATACTCACCATTCCAACTTAAACAAGTGTAAGCAGATCAGTGACCCTGATAGTTCTGCACTAGTGTTTGGAGATTAGGATGGAGGCATTGCCTTTGTTTTCTCGTCCTGAAGACGCCAGACTTTGTTCTTCTCAAGTTTCAAAATCACTTAGAGATTTAGAGATGTACAGCACAGAAACAGACCCTTTGGTCCAACTCATCTATGCTGACCAGGTATCCTAAATTAACCAAGATCCCTTTATCAGCATTTGACTCATATCCCTTTAAACCTATCCTATTCATATACCCATCCAGATTCCCTTTTAAATGTTGTAAGTACTAGTCTCCACCACTTCCTCTGGTAGCTCATTACATACACATACCAGCTTCTGTGTGAAAAAGTTCCCCCTTAGGTCCCTTTCAAATCTTTCCACCTTAAACCCATACCCTTTAGTTTTGGACTCCTCAACCCTTGGGAAAAGACCTTGGCTAACCACTCATTCCATGCCCCTTATTATTTTCTAAACCTCTATAAGGTCACCCCTCAGTCTCCGACGCTCAGGGGAAAGTAACTCGAAACTATTTAGCCTCCCTCTATAGCTCAAACCTTCCAATCCCAGCAACATCCTTGTAAATCTTTTCTGAACCCTTTCACTTTCACAACATCCTTACTATACCAGAATTAAATGCAGCATTCCAGAAGTGGTCTAACCAATGTCCTGTACAGCTGAATCATGGTCACCAAACTCCTATATTCAATGCAATGACCAATAAAGGCAGTGTATCAAAAGCCTTCTTCACTATCTTAATGATAAACACTCTACACATGTATTGGGCGCAGGCTTGCAAGACTTGAGATAGTTTTAAGGACAACCTAAAAACCAAAGTGTAGATGTCCTGTGGTGCTGGCTTCTGTGCTCAGCTACTTGTAGAGCACTGACTTTGCTGTGCCACTCAGTAAGGCTGAGCTGTGATAAGCATACTCTCAATGCCAGATATGCAGCATCTGCATTAGAGATTTGATGTTGCAAGTAGAGCTCAGACAGTGAAGATGGAATACTTCGAACTGCGTTTTGTGCTGCTGTAGGTTGTCCATAGAATAATGTAAGAAAACCCTGCCTGGTAGACTTTGATCTTTATTTGAAGACAAACTCCATGCACTTTTCAAAATGCTTTGAGTGAGCCTGCCACATGTTGAACTTTCTTTTATTGTGGGTTGGTTGATTTTGTTATTTAACGTAGTGCTGTTGGAGATTATACTCCACAAAATATCAACACCTTTATATTGAACAGAGACATGTGTTGCTGATAGCGATTTTGGAATATTTGACCGGGACATGTTAATGCAACATCTTTGTTATCTTCAGGCTTATTGTTGGGCCAAAGTGTCCTGAGGCTAGGGCAATGTCACCAGTAAGCAACCAGATATCCTCTAGAGTATGACAGTACAATTGTGCTCAAACAAGAGTTCACGTGGGGGCTGATCAGGAACCTTTGTGTAAGCTTTGATCATTTGCAAATTGAAGTAGTTGCTGTCACTCCCGAATTAAATGTGTGCTCCTATGTCAGGACCCTTGATTCTGGAGCCGATATTCAACCTCACTTGGTGTCGTCAGTGACAGTAAAGACATCTGATGACGTACCACTTTGTATCACATTACCCAGCGTGAAAAAACTGAATGTCACTGATCGTCCTTTCAAGACAGCCACAGTTTGTACAGAAACTTCCACAGATGATCTTGCTTCCCCTTTTGAAAACCTTGGTCAGTTCAACAAACGCCATGTGGAGTTCCTTATTCTGTTCAGGGGACTTTCCTTGAATTTAATATGCTGTAAAATCATGTCCACTTTTCTCCAGTCTGAACAGAATCCCTACTGTGATTCTTGATACACATAGAAAATGAGATATGTGACAAGCTGAACAGGAATAAACTTTGCAAGAACATTTCCTGCTGTTGAGTTAAGTGACATTCCACAATGATTGTTATAGATTGACTTGCTTCATTTCTGCTTGCAGTGATGAGATATGGGGGCATCTTTTCAGGCTTGGAGCACAGAGCCCTTGTCCCAGATTAGGGAGAAGGTCCACTGAGGTTCCTAACCCCAAGTACTCCTGTACTTAATATTTCAGACGAGATGCCATCACTTCTGGTGACTGGCCTAAAGAAAGCTGTTTTACAAACTTTGTGACTTCCACTTGAGAAGGATCAAGAACAAACACTTCCAGAGTGTAACCAGAAATTGTTATTTTGAGTGGTCACTGAACTGTTCCTTCCAATGAGAGATTACTTCATGCCTGTTAGAAGGTGGAAGGTGATCACTGTCTGCTGAAAGGATTTGTGTCACTTCTGTTTTTGAGGCCATAGACCTTCATGTGGGGCAGTGTGGTATTTTCAATTGAAGCTCTTCAGCCTTATTTCCCCACTTGGGGTTCGTAACTTGTCTTGGTTTGGCCTTTAATGTATGTTTAGTGTGATGGTATCTAGTGCTCCTTGCTTGTGATTTATTTTCAGGTTTTTAGATTTGGATGTATTGTACATTTTGTCTCTCAATTTGGCATTGTTGTTGTTATCAAAACAGTCTTGGCACTTCTCTTTAATGAATCCTAAGACTTCAGATGCTGTGCTGCTTTAACTTTCCAGAATTTTCAATGGCAATATTACTGTCCAGGATAACAGCAATTCCTGTGGCTAAATTGTGTTGCAGGTCTTCTTTTGACCATCTGTATAAGGACTGTTACATCAAGTTATGTTTGTAACCTTTTTCAGTGCCAAAGCCCCTTGGATTTTATCTTCAAAGACACAATATTCCTGAGAAGCCAATGGTCAGAGAAGCATTCTGTACCTCTAAGGGAGAGAGTAGAACAAGTGTATTTGAGATCTCTCTGTTGTTGAAGAAGAGTCCAACATGAAACAGTGTTTGGATATGGAGTAGATGGATATTGTTTTAAGGTTGTCTGCACGCAGATTATGTTTGTAACCATTAGGTGAAACTTGCTGTACTTAGAGAGCACGAGCTGGATGTTGCTCTGCCAGTACTGTGGTGCCATGGTTCTCCTCTCAATGTATTATAGTCTGTGCCCACTCAGGCATGAAAACAAATATAGTGATTGTAACGAGGTCAACCAAGTGGACCACATACGAGTTCCCTGATTGGGGCTGTTAATTTGGTCCAGGGAGCCCTGGCTGACGGATATAAACAGGAGTGTCAGAGTTACTGGGTCGAGAGTGTGGTGCTGGAAAAACACAGCAGGTCAGGCAGCATCCGTGGAGCAGGAGAGTAGACATTTCGGGCATAAGCCCTTCATCGGGAATGCTTGCTCGGATGCTTCCTGATCTGCTGTGCTTTTCCAGCATCACACTCTTGACTCTGATCTCCAGCATCTCCAATCCTCACTTTCTCCTAGTGTCAGAGGTTTTGTTTACTTTGGGAGCTGGCTCTGAGGGAGTCTGAACAATATCAAGGAATCACCACATGTACGTAAAGGGTGACCTGGTGACAGGAGTGTGGAGTTATTTCAGTAGTGATGAGAGAGAAGAATCCACTGTCTTTGAGTTGAGGTAAGCATTTCTGGCATCATACCATTATTTAAGATGCTTGACTCATTCGATCCTGCAGTTGAAGACTGGGCCTAGTATATGGGAAAAAATGTGTTATTTTGTCCAGACAAATGGCATTGGGGCAGATGAAAAGCAATGAGTAATTCTACTGACTGTTCGTGGACCCACAGCTTTTTTGGTTATTAGAAACCTAACACCAGATACTAAAACTTTTTAAGAGTTGATGGATTTAGTTAAGGAATATTACAACCCCAATCTCCCTCTAATTCTGAAACATTATCTGTTTTACTCAGCAATTCAAGAAGGAGGGGAATCGGTGTTGGGATTTTTTACTCTGTTAAGATCACTGGCAGAGGCATGTGACTTTGGTTTAATCCTTAATGAGACGCTGAGAAACCATTTGGTATGTGGGATTAATGATGTAACCGTTCAAAGTGCCCACCAGCTAAAGTTCAAACACGCACTGTTTTGTCATTGGAAAATGCAGTACCTGGAGCATAATGAGTTACAGGGTGTTCTGACGGAAGTGGGCAGGCTCGACAGGGCTGACTGAGCTTGGGGGACATTACTTGAATGAAAGCAATTGTATAGCCTCGCTCAGGAAATACCCTGAACTGTGAGACCCAAGATCAGCCCACAGCAAAATCCCAAAACAAAGTTAATCCTCAGCCAAAGATTCGCATTTTCTTCAGGATGCTGAAGACAAGCCATTGAGGTTGCTGCTGGTCTGCTGACTCAAGGCAACAAAAGAGTCCCACTGGGCCTGAGTTGAGTAACATAACTCACAAACCGGTATCCCAGGAGAATGCACACCTTGGAAACTCCACCCACATCTGGTTTGGAACATTTAAATTACTTAGCAATGCTCAAATCAGAACCAATCAAAATAAATGCCTGGTTAAATGGTCACCTGGTTCTAATGGAGGTTAATACTGGCGCAGCTGAATCAGTGACTACAGAAACAGTCTTTAACAAAATTCGGTCTGGACTCATTAAGTTTGCGTAAGCCTCGGATAGACTGAGAACTATACCAGGAAACCTTTATAGATTAAGAGTACAACGTCGGTTCCAATCTTCTATAAGAAGCGGCTGGCTCAATTACCATTGATTGTAGTAAAATCGAGTCCAAGCCTGAATGGGCGAATTGGTCTGAGAAAGATTCACCTTGCTTGACTCAATATTTTTTGATTAGTAAATGGCTGCCTGAGTGAAGACCTAATTAAATACATAGACGTTTTGCAGAATGTTTTAGGGACTGCCAAAGGAGCCAAGGCCACCTTGCATGTCGACCAAAAAACAATTCCACAATTCAGCAAGGCCTGCCCAGTGACATTTGCCTTATGTATTAAAATAGAGGCAGAAATCAGGAGGCTAGAAAACGAAGAAATCATCAAACCAGTACACTTTGCGGAATGGTTGTACTGATTGAAAAGCCTGATGGGTCGATTTGTGAGATTTTAACTAAACGGTGAACTGCTTCTCCTAGCTGGTTACATACCCAATTCCTTACCACGGAGGACAGTATTTTATTATGGGAAGCAAAAGTGATTGTCCTGAGCAAAGGGTGCAACCAGATATGGGCTGAAATCCACCAGGGTCACCCAGGGGTATCCAAAATAAAGATGTTGGTGAGAAGTTACGTCTGGTGACCAGGATTGGGTGCAGACATAGCCGCGTTGGTGGGGCAGTGCCCAGAGTGCCAACAAGGATAAAAATTACCAACAGCAGCAGCGCCCTCACATTTGTTTTATTGGCTGGTTTAAATCCTAGACTTAGTTACACGTCGACTATGCAGGTCCTTTCATGGGCCTAAGGTTTGTAGCCATTGTGGACGCCCACTCAAAGTGTATAAAGTTAATTTGAATAACATGGGGATGACACTAGAAATGCTGTGAGCATCTTTTGCAATACACGGGATCAGGAAGTGTTGGTCACAGACAACGAACCATCATTTACCAGCAGGGAATTAGAGTATTACCTAAAGTCAAATGGCATTCGGCATGTAAGGTTAGCTCCACACCATCCATTGTCCAGTGGTCTGGCGGTAACAGCAGTCCAAACTTTGAAGGCAGGCTGAAAGAAGCCTATAGCTTCATTGGCTACCAAACTATCATGGTTCCTATTTAATTATCAGATCATCCCTCGTACAACTACAGGGATAACTCCAACAGAGTGGGTAATGGGGAGAAGACTCCACACCAGGTTAAACCTGATCTTCCTGGATCTGGGGGGGGGGGGGTGAAACTACATCAAGAAAGTCAATGCTGGACACGAGAGTCCTCTAAGTGAGAGAGACAGTTTACGTCAACTGAAAAGGTTTTGTGCTGAAACCACGGAAATAGCACTGCATTGGTAAGAGGTATGGTCAATACAAGGTCAGGTCCTGTGATGTACAAAGTTCGAGTAGGTGAGGCAGTCCTGAACAAGCACATAAACCACATGAAAGCTGCAAACTCACAAATGGGGTGGAGCAAAACATACCCGACCCCTCAGTTCAGCGAGAAAAGCTGTCAGAACCCATGGGTTCACCCTCTTCGTCTGGCATTGACGAACCCTTGGAGTCTGAGATGGACACAGTGGGTGTCACAGCCTTGATGCCTTTATTGCCTGCAGAAGAAGATGAATTTCTTCCGAAACTCTCTGGGCACAGGACACGGCCAATGGTCTGGCACACACTGCCTGTATCCGAGGCTGATTCGGAGGAAATGGACATGGTGTGAAAATTTCCCAGGGGAGGCTACAAGAAAAAGTACAGGCCTACATCCCTGGACTCGGGGAAGAGAGAGATGTAGTGATTGTAACGAGGTCAGCCAGGTGGAGTTCCTAGAATAGGAGTTCCCTGATTGGAGAGATTACCAGCCCTATTCAGGGAGCCCTATCTAGGAGATATAAACAGGAGTGTCAGAAGTTCTGTTCAATCTGAGAGCTGGCGAAATAAAGGGTGAAGGGATACCACTTTTGTGGAATGATTTCACCAAGAATAAAGAATTTTTCCTAATTGTGGTTGGGCGAGCGGGCTCCCTAACTATCTCGCTGAGGGCATGCTTCTTTGACCTTGCCTGTATGTGTCATTGTTGGAACATTGGTGTTCATGAGTGTTGTATACTGATTACTGGCAAGATTCAAACAAGAAACCAGGAGTCAGTGAATCCTGTAGGAAGTAAGTCAAGCTTGTGTGCTAGTTTGAATTGAACGGTAAACACTACGCCTTGGTCTAGGCTGCTCTTTACCTTAGACCCACCATTCCTGTGGAAGGTGTCACCAATCAGAAGCTGACACTCCCCAGTGAGCCTGGGTTTGTTTAGGATGTTGAAGCCTTGCAGCTGTGAGGGTTGTTCTGCAATCTGGTCTCACATTGGTGTGTGGAAGCACTCTGATATTCTATGAATTGAGCTTCATTTGATGGCTCTTTACATTTTAACTCTGTGAATGGATGACCAGCCATAATCAAAGGCAGCAGGGTGTGTTTAAAGTGGCTTTTCTTCCCCTTCTTTAAACTGGGTGGAGCAGCACTGCAGCTGACAAGATCTGCTCTGTGTTCCCTGAGATGGATCCAAGCTCCACATTTGGCCTGATGTGTTGAGGGCAGGGTTATGGCTGAACACTGCTAGTAGCATCCTCTACCTGTCCCACCTTCACTTGGCCATTGCCTCAGGATTGGTGTCTCTTTTGCTTTAACTGAACAATTTGCAGAGGAAGTTACAGACGAACTTGCATATTGAGTATATTTAATTGTGCAGACCCTCTGCTACTCCTCCCTACCCAGGGACCAAGTGTGCCACAAACATAGCAGCGGAAAGGCTATAAGTCTGATGTTGGAGTTCTCCTTCTCCTGGAGGTTAAGTGTCACATCCTACTTTAACATCACCGCCCATTCTATTGGCACTATATCTGGTCTTCTGCACTGTCAACTGATATATACCACACTGGTTAACCCATAGCTGGGGGCTTTCATTCACTTCTTCACTCCCTATGAGGAACAGATCTGGCAAGACTGGACCACTCTGTGGGGAAGCACAAATCTCCATGTTCCAGCAACAAGCAAGACACACTGTTCGTTGTCATGTAACTCTCCCGTTAGCCGCACTGTGCATTTAATGTTAACATGCTACAACTTAAACCAGTTTGTTGCCACATTCTCCCTATTGTCTCCTGCAGGTGGCAGTGGTTCAGAAGGCCAGTCAGCAAGACATGCCCTCTTCAATCTCTGAGGAAAAGAAGACGGATGCCTCAGAGGAAGCATCAGCAACGCTAACATCTCAGTGGGTATGTTCTCTATATTACAGTCAGGCACACCTCTGGAGAACATTTTTACTGCCACCTTTCCATAACCAGCCAAGGAAGAATTGTCCCAAGTTGCTGGCAGTCAGTTAATGAAAGGTATCCCTTATCTACATGTTCAGCAATTTCAGGGATTTGTAAAAATGCATTCCAAGGTGCCTTCATTCTTCGGCACTTCAAGATCTCCTTATTTGATTCTGTGCCAAATTTTGTTTGCTAATGTACCTATGAGGTTCCTAGAGACAATTTGAAAACAGGTACTAACAGATTCGAGAATGGCTTCTTCAGACTTATGAACAGATCTCTCATATATTAGAGTTAATATTTCTTTGCACCTTCTCTGTAGCTGTAACACTATATTCTGTATTCTGTTCCATTACACTGATATACTTATATTAGGTATAATTTGCCTCGATAGCACACAAAACAATACTTTTCACTGTATCTCAGTACGTGACAATAATAAACCAAATCAAGACATTTTACAATGTGAATTGTGTTATACAAATCCACTTGGATATTGTTTAGAATCTGGTGAATTGGTTGATGATATGATTAAGTTTCCATTGACTAAACAGTGCTAGTTCTGCAAAATGTGAGTGGACCAAAATTTTTCTTAAGTTTATTTTTGTAAACTTAAAACAAGAGTATTTTAAATAATCATTATACATGCTTAGATTAGTCGTAATTAATTCATCTCAAAATACTGATTTTAACAGACTCAGTGCAGAGTGTAATACATAGGCTGAGTTTCTGGTCTCAGCTGGAATCACACAAGATCAAGCCACACAGTAGAGTGGCAGATAGAATCAGAGTGTAAAGGGTGTTACTGTTATCCACTTCAGAACAGTTGGTTGAGATTTATACTGCCAGAAGTCAATTCCAGTAAATTTTTATGATGGAGCACAATGGTAAAGGGAAGGCAGCTAGGAAAGTACAACAGGAGAAAATAATCTTTGGTGCATTTATAATGCAGCAACTGATTCGAGACAAGCAGCTGCAATGTTAGTTCAAGTCAGACGGTACCTTGTTTATACTGCTTGATTCCATGTGGAATTCTGCCCAGAAGCAAAACCTGCACTAGCATGCTTACACACATTTGTAAAGCCTTTCTCTGTCTGTCCCACCATTTGAAATGTTAATGTTTAAAAACAAGAAAGAAATGATCTATTTTAATCAATTCTTCATAATTTTAAAATATATTTAAGGGCCCCCTGCGTATTTTATACTCCAGGTGCTGGACTTGCCTGTATGTGATATCAAACCCAAAATAATATGAGACTGTTTCCACCAATCATGAGACCTACACTGGTACCTTTCAATTATCTTTAATTACATTGTAAAATTGCACCAGCGGCAATCTTATGTTTTTAGCAACTAGTATAAACTTAACCAAATTATGTATTTATTCTAGCTAACTTTTTGCCTATCCATATAGTGTGGATAACATTGAATAATTTAATGCTTTTAGAGTCATAGAGTCCTACAGCATGGAGACAGGCCCTTCGGCTCACACTGGACAATGCTGACCAAAATGTCTGCACTTGGCCCAAATCCTTCTAATCCTTTTCTATCCATGTACTTAGCCAAATGCCATTTAAATGTTGTTAATGTATCCACCTCAACCACTTCTGCTGGCAGCTCATTCCATATGCTAAGCCGATTGAACGCAAGTACATGCGGGTCCTGGGCCTCCTCCACTGCCGCTGCCTCACCACCTGACGCCTGGAGGAAGAACGCCTCATCTTCCGCCTCGGAAAACTTCAACCCCAGGGCATCAATGTGGACTTGGAGACTCCCTGCCTCCATTCCTGATGAAGGGCTTTTGCCCGAAACGTTGATTTTCCCGCTCCTCGATGCTGCCTGACCTGCTGTGCTTTTCCAGCACCACTCTAATCTAAACTCTGGTTTCTAGCATCTGCAGACCTCACTTTTGCCAAGAACTTTTAAAAGCTGATTGGGCGCAGATGTTCGCAAGTAAAGGGACGGACTGGAAAATGGGATGCCTTCAGAAATGAGATAACGGGAGTCCAGAGACAGTATATTCCTGTTAGGGTGAAAGGAAAGGCAGGTAGGTATAGGGAATGCTGGATGACTAAAGAAATTGAGGGTTTGGTTAAGAAAAGGAAGAAAGCATATGTCAGGTATAGACAGGATAGATCGAGTGAATCCTTAGAAGAGTATAAAGGCAGTAAGAGTATACTTAAGAGGGAAATCAGGAGGGCAAAAACAGGACATGAGAAGCTTTGGCAAATCTAAAAGATTCTCCTTTAATACATTAAAGATTATTAATAACAAATACATTAAGGGTAACTAGGGAGAGAATAGGCCCCATCAAAGGTCAACAAGGCAGCCCATGTGTGGAACCGCTGGAGGTGGGGCAAATACTAAAGGTGTATTTTGCACCAGTATTTACTGTGGAGAAGAACATGGAAGATATAGAATGGGGGAAAATAGATGGTGACGTCTTGAAAAATATCCATATTACAGAAGTGGAGGTGCTGGATGTTTTAAAATGCTTTTTGGTGGATAAATCCCCAGGACCTGATCAGTTGTACCCTAGAACTCTGTGGGAAGCTAGGGAGGTGACTGCTGGGCCTCTTGCTGAGATATTTGATCATTGATCGTCACAGGTGAGGTGTCGGAAGACTGGAGGATGGTTAAGGTGGTGCCACTGTTTAAGAAAGGGAGTAAGGACAAGCCGGTGAGCCTGACGTCGGTGGTGGGCAAGTTGTTGGAGGGAATCCTGAGGGACAGGAAGTACATGTATTTTGAAAGGCAAGGACTGATTAGAGATAGTCAACATGGCTTTGTGCGTAGGAAATCGTGTCACAAACTTGATTGAAGAAGTAACAAAGAGGATTGATGAGGACAGAGCGGAAGATATGATCTATACGGACTTCAGTAAGGCATTCGACAAGGTTCCCCATGGGGGACTGTTTAGCAAGATTAGATCTCATGGAATACAGGGAGAACTAGCCATTTGGATACAGAACTGGCTCAAAGGTAAAAGACAGAGGGTGGTGGTGGAGGGTTGTTTTTCAGACTGGAGGCCTGTGACCAGTGGAGTGCCACAAGGATCAGTGCTGGGTCCACTTCTTTTGATCATTGATATAAATGTTTTGGATGTGAGCATAAGAGGTATAGTTAGTAAGTTTGCAGATGACACCAAAACTGAAGGTGTAGTAGACAGTGAAGAAGGTTACCGCGGAATACAACAGGATCTTGATCAGATGGGCCAGTGGGCTGAGAAAGATAAATGTGAGGTGTTGCATTTTGGGAAAACAAATCTTAGCAGGACTTATACACTTCGTGGTAAAGTCCTCGGGAGTGTTACTGAACAAAGAGACCTTGGAGTGCAGGTTCATTGCTCCTTGAAAGTGGAGTCACAGGTAGATAGGATAGTGAAGAAGGCATTTGGTATGTTTTCCTTTATTGGTCAGAATACTGAGTACAGGAGTTGGGAGTTAATGTTGCGGCTGGACAGGACATTGGTTAGGCCACTTTTGGAACATTGCGTGCAATTCTGGTCTCCTTCCTATCGGAAAGATGTTGTGAAACTTGAAAGGGTTCAGAAAAGATCTTTCATGGATGTTGCGCGGGTTGGAGGATTTGAGCTATAGGGAGAGGTTGAGTAGGCTGGGGCTGTTTTCCCTGAACTATCGGAGGCTGAGGGGTGACCTTATAGAGGTTTATAAAATCATGAGGGGCATGGATAGGATAAATAGACAAAGTCTTTTCCCTGGGGTCAGGGAGTCCAGAACTAGAGGGCATAGGTTTAGGGTGAGAGGGGAAAGATATAAAAGAGACCTAAGGGACAACTTTTTCACGCAAAGCATGGTACTTGTATGGAATGAGCTGCCAGAGGCTGTGGTGGAGGCTGGTACAATTGCAACATTTAAGAAGCATTTGGATGGGTGTATGAATAGGAAGGGTTTGGAGGGATATGGGCCGGATGATGGCAGGTGGGACTAGATTGGGTTGGGATATCTGGTCAGCATGGACGTGTTGTACATCTCTATGACTCTATACCATCTTATGTGTATAAAAAAAAGTTGTCCCTTAGGTTCCCTTTTATTCTTTCCCCTCTAACTTTAAATGGGTAGCCTCTGGTCCTTGATCCTTCAAATCTGGGAAAAAGACTCAGTGCATTCATCCCATCCATGCCTCCATGATCTTATACACTTCTATAAGATCCCCTCTCAGTCTCCTATGCTCTGAAGAACAATGTCCTAGCTTGTCCAACCTCTCCCTATAATTCAGACCATTGAGTCCAGGCATCTTACTTGAAAATTTCTGCTGAGTCTTTCCAGTTTAATTGCATCCTTCCTACAGTAAGGTGACCAAAACTGAACACAATACTCCAAGTGTGGCCTCACCAACGTCCTGTACAACTGTAAGATAACTGCCTAACTTCTTCACTGCCCTGTCTACCTATGACCCCACTTTCAGAGAACCATGCACCTGACCTCCAAGGTGTCTCTGTTCCATTACACTCCTTAAGGCCCTACCATTCATGATGAAATTCCCACCTTGATTTGAGTTTCTAAAATGGAAGACCGCATACTTATCTACCTTAAAAATAATTTGCCATTTCTTAGCCCACTTGCTCAGCTGATTAAGGTCCTGCTGCAGTTTCTGATAACCTTCCTCACTGTCCACAATACCCCCTATTTTAGTGTCATCTGCAAACTTACAATCATGCCTTGTACATTCTTATTCAAATCATTGATCTAGATAACAAACAGCAATGGGCCCAGCACTGACCCCGAGGCACTCCTCTAGTCACATGCCTCCAGCCTGACAGACATCTTTCCACTATTACCTTCTGCTTCCTACTATCAAGCCATTTGTGTATCCAATTTGCCAGCTCCTCCTGGATTCTATGCAACCTAACCTTCCAGAGCAGCCTACCATGTGGAACTTTATCAAATGCCTTACTAAAATCCATATAGACTATGTCTACCGCTCTGCCCACATCAACCTTCCTGGTTACTTCATTAAACGCACAAAGCTATGCTGACGATTCCGAATCAATCCATGTCTTTCCAAATACATTCATTTTAATATGCCCAACACCTCCTCTATTGTGATATGGAGTGTCCCCAAGATATCATCACTAATCCTCCCAAGTTCCCAAGTCTTTCGAGTCTTTCTCCATGATATCTTCCTTTGATGTTGATATCCAAATTCAAATTCACCCCAAATTGTAGTGACAAATAACTCATTTGTGAACTATTAAGGAATATTAATATCAATTTTCTTTCCACTGGATAAGTATCTTTTGTGTTTTTATTGGGACAGTAATCCCTCTGTTGAGTTGTCAGAATGATCAGATAGTTGGAAATATAATTCTAAAGCAGAAACACAAGAAGTGCCCAGCTCCAGAGAGAAATCTATCCAATAAGCATTGCCCTTGTCGGCCTATTCTTTGCTACGTACCCGGAACTTCAGTATTTCTTTTAACTGGCATCTTCTACATTTTCATGAATTACATGCTGGTCTTCAACTCATTGATCTTTTGGATAGGGTTAGAAGGTGTGGTAGCTTTTCAAACACATAATCGCAGTTTAACACAGACTCTTGATCCAGGATTTCACTGGACTTTTAGCCTCTGTGTCACTGTGGGGGAGTTTGGGGAAGGACGTTGGGAAGCTTGCTTCCATTTGACCAGCGTGATGGCTTTCTCCCCTACTAAGATTACAGGACAGCAGCTGTGGCCATTGAAGAGGGAGGTCTCAAAGAATGTCCTCATGCACAGCCAAACAATTTTACTGTATCAGAGGAACATCTGCATTATCTCTTCAATCTGGACAAAGGCCATTTTGGGAGCAGCTTTCAGGAGGGGGATGGGCAGGTCCTTCTATTTCGAGGCTTTGGGGGTTCCATGAGGGGACACTCAGGAAGAGTCCACTTGGAAGGAAGGACACACAGGGAATGGGATTAAGCTGTTCTGGGTATGATTGATGAGTGATAGAGTAGCATCTGTGGGTGGGGAGGCAGACAGCAGGGGACAGAGACAAAGGAGTGAGGAATGAGGGGCAGGAGGGTCACCAAGGTGATGACTTCAGCAAAGAGTCCACCTCCGAAGAAGATGTGAGATGAAGACTTCAGAGCATCCCTGCTGTAGGCAGCTGTGACTGGCCAGTCAGATGTTTACTGACCTGTGTGTCCTTATTGAGGCCCATCCGAGGGTTTGCAGGAATCATCATCTTGGTTTTTCTGTTGCTTTAAAAATCAAAACACCAGCAGATATCAGGATCAGCACCATGATATATCACAAAGGTGTTAGACACTCTGTTTGAGAAGTCAGGGGATGACGTTGGATCACAGCATTTGGGAGCTCAAAGTGAGTAGGGTCTGCTGCCTTTGCTGGATTCTCTTAAGGTGGGGAAACAAATCAAACCGATCTTGGTGTATTAGACGAATGGATTGGGCTCTGGAAAAGGATAATTAATTGAGAAACACATAATATTATGTATGTTGACAGATCACATGCTGGACATACATTCTCGTTATTCACACATACAAAAAAAATTAATAGTGAAGCCAGTGGTGAAAGAAAGAGACCTAGATGTTTTAGTGCACCACAAGATAATTCACCGTATGGTGATGCAAAGTGTACATTTTGTTTTCTTCTACAAAGGGTTGCCAATTCTGGTTTGATTAAATTCCTGGAAACCTGATCATTTGCCATTTGATCCGTGATGTTTAGTCATGTGACATTGATCACATGACATGTGCCCACTGTTTTCATGTCACTAAGCCCTGAATAAAATATTTGACCCTTCCTTCCATAGTGAGCTGGATTATGTAAATTGTAAATTAAAGAAAGAACCAAAACATTAACAGCAAACCTTCAGGATGTGAAGCTTAAGTAAAATTTGTTTGTGAGACATTTCTCAATGAGAAACATCAAGTAAATATTTCTGAATCAATTAGAACGTTTTCCAATATGCAACCTTGAAAAATGATTTCATACAATTTTATGACCTTTTTCAACACAGTATTTTGGCCTCTTGTTCCCAAAAGTTCAAAATAATTCAGGTTCAATATGCTCCAGCTTCATCGAGTGTTTTCTTGCTGCACTCCATGTGGTTGATGATCTGATACCTTGTTGCCTGGCACCTGATGACAATGCAGTCGTCAATGTGGTGCCCATAATGTATATTTGCATAACAATTTATTCCTAGCTCTTTACAAATAATATGAAAATATAACATCCCTCTTTATGTCTCTGTAACAGGATATCTGCCCCAATCCAAAGAAGATGAAGAATTGATTATTACAATTAAGAGATGATTTAAAGCTTGCTTTCTCTTCTGAAGAAAATATTTGCAGTCTTACTTAGATGATAAAATGGTGTGCCTCTTCTTCTGAGCCTTTGTCTTTACTTAAAGTGGTTGTGAATTGTTTCAAATCTATCACGCAGTCAGGACTTGATTTAAGAGCACCCTCTGCTGGGCCGACTCCTCACCAACCGTTCGCCACTTTCACTATCCAGCCATAGCACAGAATAGTCATAGAGTCATGCAGCACAGAAACAGAACCTTTGGTCCAACTCTTCCATGCCAACCAGTTTCCCAAATTGAATTAGTCCCACTTGTGTTTGTTCCATATCTGTCTAAATCTTCCCTATTCATGCACCTATACAAATGTCTTTTAAATGTTGTAATTGTACCTGCTGATATCATGCTGTCCCATCCTATTAGAATGCAAAAAATAAGTGCCATCATGGACAATATCCCCTTTAACATGTCTGCATGCATGGCCATGCAGCTGTCTGGAATGCACCATGCATTGAAACCAACAGCTCATACAGAAACTTGCGGAGAGCATCAAATCTCAAGAGTGAAATTCAAGCTGCAAGTGAGAGTGAGAGATATTGGAAGAGCAGAGAGCTGAGGAGAGAGTGAATATGTAATTGGAGCAGCAGCAAGGGTGAGACAAAGGGAGTCTGTGATTGGAGGGGCACTAAGCTCGAGCCAGAGGGAAGGAGAGGTCCATCCAGAAATGAGCAGTGTGTCTGGAGAGAAAGGTGGGAACTGCGGAGCTGCAGAAATCCTTAGAGTCCAGTGATAGACTGAGACTGAGAAATTGAAAATGCTCCTGATTCTTTGTTCGAGGGCTGTAAGATGGGAACAAACATGACAAAACTTCCCAGTAGTTGGTGATTCTTTGAAGGTGGCTGAAGACAATAATGCTTGTGGAATGTTTGACTTCCAGCCCTGAAGTAGCAAGACTATTTCAGAAAGTAGCAATTAGAAAGCTAATTGGTGAAGATTGGGACCAATCCAATATGGATCCAGCTGATCCTGTGTATTTCACCTTATTGATTTACAGAGGTAGATATTACAAGCATAGTTCTAATGCAGCTGTCACCATTTTGAATGTGTTTTCTTTGAATATTCATTCATGGAATATGGGTGTTACTGCCTAATCCAGAACTTATTGTCATCTCGAATTGCCCTTGAGAAGGTGAAGATGAATCACGTTCTTGAACTGCTGCAGTCGATCAGGGGTAAGATGCCCTCATACTAAGTAGGGAGGAGCCCTCGTGTTCAGGTACTAATGCTAGCATATTGTTAGAGTGCAAATAATGTATTAATTTTTGTTATAAATGGATTAGAATTTAAAGAGTAAAGAGATATTACTGCAGTTGTATAGGACATTGGGAAGGCCACAATTGAATACTTGGTGCAGTTTTAGTCTTACTACGTGTTTGCCCGAGAAGAACTGTAATGAAAATCACTAGACTGGTTCCTGGATTGAGAGGATTGTCCTATGACGGGAAATTGGATAGACTAGGCCCACATTCCTGATGTTTAACACCAAGAAAAATGCAAAAATATGAGAAGATTTATTTTATTGGTAATATGTTTTCTTCTTTAAAATTTCTATAAATTAATTGTTATAACTAGAACATTTCTAACTATTGTGACTATGTCTAACAATAACTAGTTGGAACATCCTGCACATCTCTTCAAGCAAGGGATGTATTACATTATTGACTGATTACCATTAAATAAGTAAGTGTTTGCGCACTAATCTGCAGTAGCAGATGAGAATACTTGATTTATTTTCATATGTAAGTTAGTATCCAATTAATTTTGTGACTATTTATCATGATAATTTTCATTGACAACCACTCAGCCTGTGTCAGTTGCTCAGTTGTTGAACATATTTGCAAACATTGAGTGCATTAATCATTTATTGGTAAAGCACGCAAGATGATGTCTGTGATCATAAGACCATAAAATATAGGAGCAGAATTAGGCTTTTAGGTCCATCGAGTCTACTCTGCCATAGCTGATATGTTTCTCAACCCCATTATCCTGCCTTCTCCCTTAGATCCCTTTAGTAACAAAGAACCTATCCCTGTCTTAAATGCACTCAGTGACTTGGCCTCCATTGCCTTCTGCGGCATTGAGTTCCACAGATTCACCACCCTCAAACTGAAGAAACTCCTCCTCGTCTCAGATCTAAACAGTCATTCTCTTCACACTGATGTTGAGCCCTCGGGTCCAAGTCTCTCCTACTATTCGAAACATCTCCAAGTGCAGTCTCTCCAGGCCTCACAGTATTCTGTAAGTTTCCTTGAGAATCACTCTCACCCTTCCAAACTCCATTGAGTATAGAGCTGAAAATGTGTTGCTGGAAAAGCGCAGCAGGTCAGGCAGCATCCAAGGAGCAGGAGAATTGATGTTTCGGGCATGAGCCCTTCTTCAGGATTCCTGAAGAAAGGCTCATGCCCGAAACGTCGATTCTCCTGCTCCTTGGATGCTGCCTGACCTGTTGCGCTTTTCCAGCAACACATTTTTAGCTCTGATCTCCAGCATCTGCAGTCCTCACTTTCTCCATTGAGTATAGACCCAAGGTCCTCAACTGCTCCTTATATGTCAAGCCATTTACTCCTGGGATCACTCTTGTCAACCTCCTGTGGACCCCCTCCAACACCAGCACATCTTTCCGTAGATAAAGGGCCAAAAAATACTTAATATTGTAAGTGTGGTCTGACCAGAGTCTTATACAGCCTTAGCTGTACGTTTCTGCTCTTCTATTCTGTGAATTATTGACTAATTTAATCAATTTAAATTTAGTTTTCACAAAAAAAGGGTATTAAATATTTAAAAAATTAAATCCATGTACGTAAATACTTGTTGTCTTTCACCTTGAAAAGGTGATCTAATCAATTCCAAAATAAGATATTCAACAATGATAACCTCAGGGAGCATCCAGTGAACAAGCATGGTTCAGAAACCAAGAACGCTTTGTTTTCCAGAGTGTGATTGTGAATGATGTCACAAAATTCCATCAAATAACACTTGACCCAACTTTCATAGCTTAGTTTTCTCAGCATAACTATTCTAGAACTTGTCCAGATAGAAACCAATTTGGGATAGAATCTTCCTAGGCACTGACTGACATGGACATTGGCAAGAAAGTTGGGAGGATTGTGTGAGATTGGCAGCGAGGAACTTCCCATCGTCGAGAACAAAAATTCCCATTTTCCAATTAGGAGTTGAATGGTAAAATGAGATTCTCACAAGCGAGCAGTGAGAGGTCTATTTGCATGGATTAGTATGCATAAACTTCCTCATTTTTACTTCATATCACCTCATTGACGTACAATCTCTCATTCTCCTACCTGCTGGATAGAAACCAGACATTGACTCTCCCCAGTATTAAAGTAAGAGTGGTTACGTTGTGACGAAAGCTTGCTCCTTGCTCCTTCAGACCTCCATCAGTCACTAATATCCTCAGGCACTCTTCATATGGCAGGAACCGCATGTCTCCCTCATCCAGCAGACCTCTCGATCAACATCTGCAAATTTCCTCTGTCCAATATATCTGGGGCAATTGACAGGAACCATGCAAGGAACCAATGGAGTGTCTTGACCTAGTGCATGGTACAGACATCAGGAACCCAAAGTGGTTCTGCCAGTGGCCAACATGTCCTCTTGTGGCAAGTGGGAGAATTCAATGAGTGGGGTATGACTGGAACACAGTAAATAGGTAATGAGATGAGTTTGGCAAATGCGAGAAAACTCACTAGGGCTCACAGAGGGAAGTCCTCTATGAAACTCACTGAAATTGACACTTAGTGAATTCTGGAAAGATTGGCCAACTAATTTAAAAGTGTCATTGAAAATCGACAAACATAAGAAATCGGTCACATGACTTTCAGAAAAACAAAGAATTTTCTTTTTAGGAGGTGACATGACATTTCACATTCTTGGACAAGAAGAGATTACCTTTCATGGTAAAGTTTCAAGTGCTTGCTGCATTTCTTTGTTAGCCTTAAAACTTGACCATATCGATGTACTGTTGCCAACCATCCAAATTCGACTGTAAACTTGATGTTATACAAAGCTGTTGTGGCTGTGTGTTAAAGTGCACCGAGTTTTGTTTACCTATCACATCTATGCTTGTTGACCTTTATAGGCTCAAAATTAAGTAGTGCCTTGATTTAAAAATGATAGTACTTGCTTTCAAGGAAGTGTCAGCCATGGCTCAGTTGGTAATACACTTACTTATGAACTCCAAAATCCCAGGTTCAAGCCCCGTCGTGCATGGCTACAAAACTGAAGGCTGCCATTCAAGGGAGTACCACACTGTCGGGTATGCGTCTTTCAGGAAATATATTAAACTGAGGCCCCCTAATGGCCTCATCTATTTACAAGTGGATGTAAAAGAGCTATTTAGAAGAAGAGCAGATGATTTACGGTCATAGAGTTGTACAGCACGGAAACAGACCCTTTGGTCCAACTCATCCATATTGAAAAGATCAGAAAGGTGGCCTTTATGTGGAGCCGCAGAAAATGGGGGAGATACTAAATGAGTATTTAGTGGAGTGCCACAAGGATTGGTGCTGGGTCCTCTACTTTTTGTCATTTACATAAAAGATTTGGATGCGAGGATAAGAGGTACAATTAGTAAGTTTGCAGATGACACCAAAACTGGAGGTGTAGTGGACAGCGAAGAGGGTTACCTCAGATTACAACAGGATCTGGACCAGATGGGCCAATGGGCTGAGAAGTGGCAGATGGAGTTTAATTCAGCTAAATGCATTTTGGGAAAGCAAATCTTAGCAGGACTTATACACTTAGTGGTAAGGTCCTAGGGAGTGTTGCTGAACAAAGAGACCTTGGAGTGCAGGTTCATAGCTCCTTAAAAGTGGAGTTGCAGTTACATCGGATAGTGAAGAAGGTGTTTGGTGTGCTTTCTTTTATTGGTCAGAGTATTGAGTACAGGAGTTGAGAGGTCATGTTGCGGCTGCACAGGACAGTGGTTAAGACACTGTTGGAATATTGCGTGCAATTCTGGTCTCCTTCCTATCAGAAAGATGTTATGAAACTTGAAAGTGTTCACAAAAGATTTACAAGGATGTTGCACGGGTTAGAGGATTTGAGGTATAGAGAGAGGCTGAACAAGCTGGGGCTGTTTTCCCTGGAGCGTTGGAGGCTGAGGGGTGGCCTCATAGAGGTTTACAAAATTATGAGGGGCATAGGCAAAGTCTTTTCCCTGGGGTCGGGGAGTCCAGAACTAGAGGCCATAGGTTTAGGGTGAGAGGGGAAAGACATAAAAGAGACCGAAGGGACCTAATTTTTCATGCAGAGGGTGGTTCGTGTATGGTATGAGCTGCCAAAGGAAGTGGCGGAGGCTGGTACAATTGCAACATTTAAGAGGCATTTGGATGGGTATATGAAGAGGAAGGATTTGGAGGGATATGGACCGGGTGCTGGCAGGTGAGGCTAGATTGGGTTGGGATATCTGGTCGGCATGAACGGGTTGGACCGAAGGGTCTGTTTCCATGCTGTACATCGCTATAATTCTATGACCAGATATCCTAAATCAATCCAGTCCCATTTGCCAGCAGTTGGCCCATATCCCTCTAAACCCTTCCTATTTATGTACCCAACCAGATGCCTTTTAAATGTTGTAATTATACCAGCCTCCATTACTTCCTCTGGCAGCTCATTCCATACATGCACCATCCTCTGCATGAAAAGGTTGCCCCAAAGGTCCCTTTTAAATCTTTCACTCTCACCTTAATTTTATGCCATATAGTTTTGGACTCCTCCACCCTGGAAAAAGACTTTGGCTATTTACCCTATCCATGTCCCTCATGATTGTATAAACCTCTAGAATGTCACCCCCTCAGCCTCTGATGCTCCTGGGAAAATAGCCCCCTGGTGTCCTGGCAAATATTTATCTCTTAATCAACGTTCACAAAAACAGATCCTCTGTTTGTTAATGCTGCTTGTGAGAGCTTGTAGAGTGCAAATTACCCACTATACATTTATGTTGTAACAGTATCTACACTTCAAAAAGACATGTTGGAATGTCCAATGATTACAGAAAATGCAAAATAAATGTTAGTTTTCAAGTCTTTCTCTCAAATCCCTCCATGACTTCATCCAAACAGAGCATGCTGGGATGCTGGAGGAGTGAGAAGGGGAAAAGGGCACCTAGCTACAGTCCACTTCTGACCAGGATGTTCAGGGAACAATCATTCCACAGAGTGTGAATTCTTCGATCTGATTGATTAGTCTCCTTACAGATTTCACTATTGGTCAAAGCAGCCAATCTCCTGTGGATGGCGCCAGAGTCAAAGTCATGTTAGAATAGAGACAAACAACACTCTGGAACCTGCCTGACTTTTGTGGGCTGCTTTTTATAAGGTCCTGCTGAATGTTATCCCTTCACCATTGACTGCAAGATTAAGGGCCATTATTTTCCTTCCCACCAGGTTGCTCCTGCTCTGTAAGGTCTGTTACCTTTCATGTGGAAAAGAAACGTGGTTATTTTGACTCCAGACCACTCTCCCATTTTGAAAAACTAAAATTGTGATCAACCTTCTGGCTTCTGCATCCCAGGCCCTTTTAAGGTAAAAGTAAATCAATTGAATCGCAAAGTTCTATTTTCTCTAGACCCACTGAGCTTCAAGTTAGAAATAAATTTATTCTGAATTTCCCAGTACTATCCACCACCCTCGAAGTTGCTGATGCTGTCAACAGCCACATCAAGTATATTGCTTTGAAAATTATAAAATCCTGTAAGACAATTTTCAGAGTATAACTTCCATTAAATTCTCTCATAATTAAAGTTGACTTTTGTCTTGTTGTCTTATTTCAATGTGACAATGTAAGGTAGAGATTTATGATTTAATTTTCCCACTCCAATGAAATTAACAAAATATATTATTTATCACATTTTTTATTATGATTGAACTTTATTATGATTCAAGTGTCTTGCCAAAATATGTTAGCAGTGATGAGTGGTCTCACAATATAAAAGATACTGAGTCTGTAGATGTGCTAGAATTGTAATTGGGATGATCAACTAATTATAATGAAACAGCAACAAATGTTTTGTGGTTGTCCCCAACTCCACCTTCAACAGCATCCATGTATTTGTTTCAGAGTGCTCTCACTTATTGTCAAACAGGAACCTGCCACAAACACAGACAATAATATGAAACATCTGCTACATTCAGAATTTGACTATGTTCTTCTGTCAACCACACAGATCTGCTTAAATTGAGCAATGAATGTGATTATTGGTGTAATGGTTCACTGTCACTAAAGAAGTAGCTTGGAGAGATATGAATTCTAAGGAACCACTTACAATCTATGGAAAGAGTGGATTCGGTAGACTGCAAGTGTAATTATTGATTCCTAGCATGACTGAGACAAGTGTTAGCACCACTTACATGTGATTCTGAATACCAAAGTCAAACTTGATTTTTACTTTCGCCTGATGAAAATGAAATCTGGCTGCTCATTGAGCTCTGTATGCCAGCCCCCCAAACTGCTCTCTTTTTAAACAATATTCCTCTATTTCTTTGCCTCTGTGCAGTAACTCATCCCAACCAATGATAAGCAAATATAAGACCATAGGATTTAGGAGCAGAAGCAGGGCATTGTGCCCCTCAGTTCTGCCCTGCTGTTCAATGAGATCATGACTAGTCTGACAATAGTTAATGCCACTTTCCTGCCTTTTCCCTATAGTCCTTGATTCCCTCACTGAATCAAAACCTGTCTCTCACATCTTTGAAGATATTTAATGACCCAGCCTTAACAGCCCTCTGTGGTAAAGAAGTTCAATGGCATCTGAGGTGAATTTTCTAATGCCACCTTTCACTTTTCATATCATTTAATAAACACCTGAGATTTTGAATGCATTTCTGAGGTAATTGTGTTTTGAGTGAGGTGGAAGTGCTCACCACTGCTGGGACTTTCTGGCTTACACATCACTTGCACCATATTTAAAGCCAAACTACACACAACTTTAGATGCTGCAAGGTCACTGATCCCTCATGCTGTGGTGCCAACACTGAAAATGTTACAGATGTTGTGATCCTAGCTGCCGGACAAGTCAGATCTCAGAATTATACTTGGCTCAATTGGTTAATGTGGTGGCCAGACATAGAAACATTATCACACGAGACTGCGAAGTTTCTTTTATAACAGAACACACAAAAGACTAAATCAAAAAATAACAAGAACCAAGCTATCTAGATATAGAAGACAGTTTAGAAAAATCTTACACTACACTGCAAAACAAAGTTTTAACCTTTTTTTACATAATTAATTTACAGAATTTTAGTTCCAGTGAAATTACTCAGAAATATTTAAGTTCTGATCTCCTCCTGTGAACTGTGGTAGCTTCTTATATGACCACTTACAAAACTGAGAACTTAACCTTGCTTAGCTTCTAATAAACTGCAGACTTCTAACCAACGTTTTACAAATTAAACTCTTCAACTGAGGTACCTTATCCCCCTTAAAAGGTCTTTTCTAAAAGATAAATTGCTTCTGATCCCAGCCAGATTGCGTTCAGATTGCCTAAACAATCACTGGGTTTTTGAAACTAAAATCATTGATTATTCCAAACTGAAAACATGTTAATGGCCTTTCATGTTTACCACACCTATCATAAACAACTTTAGTATAATAATTTTAATAAGTAACACCACAAGATCATAAGATGTAGGAGTAAACATAAGCCAAATTACTCATCTATTCTTCTTTGTCTTTCATGTTATTATGACTGATTTGATAATCCTGACTTCTACTTTCCTTCCTTTTCCCATGATGTCTGATCCCTTTCTTAATTAAAAATCAGTCAATTTCAGCCTTGAATATACTTAATGACTCAGCCTCAACAGCCCACTATGGTAATAAATTCCACTAATTCACTACCTTTTGAGAAAATAATTTTTTCTTCATCTCTGCCTTTTTCTGAGATTATACCCATTGGCCCTAGACTCTCACACAAGGGGGAACAAACTTTCCATATCTACCTATCAAGCCCCCTAAGAATCTTGCATGTATCAATAAGGTCGCTTTTCATTCTTTCAAACTCCAATGAGTTTAGTCCCTCAAACGCTCCTCATAAGAAAATCCCTCCATATCCAGAATCAATCTAGTGAACCTCTCCGTAAAAACGGAAAGCACTGCAGATACTGCAACTCAGAAATGAAAAGAGAAATTGCTGGAAAAGCTCAGCAGGTCTGGCAGCATCTGCGAAGAGAAATCAGAGTCAACATTTCAGATCTGGTGATCCTTCCTCAGAATCTCTCAGGACTGTTTTCAAATCCAATATTTAAATAGGGGGACCAAAAATGTTTGTAATAATTCAGATGTTGTTTAACCAGTGTATTATATAGTTGTAGCAAGTCTTCCTTTTTTTATGTACTGCTCTTTTGAAATGAAAGCCTCTTGAAATAAAAGTTAATTTGCCTTTCCTATCATCTGTTAAACTTAGTAGTTTTTTTTTAATTCATGATTTTGTGTTTCTATTAACACTCCAAGGAGTTGCAGTCACCTGCTGTCTAAAACATACTGGATTAGATCACAGTTCCAGAAGGAATATCTGACTGAAGTTTTTCTAAAAGAGAGGAGCCTTTACAACAGTAACCAATGGCCATATGCCACTATTTTGAAAGCCAAACCCCAAAAATCATATTTATTTGTGTGTACGTCACACACCTTTCATCATGCAGAGGAAAGATAAGATAGTTCACCATTTCAGGAGTGGAATCTGGAGGTGCTGTTGCAGACTAAGGCAGTATTTTGCCCTGTTGATTGCTAATGGACATCATGCCAGCAGATCCAGCCAGCCTGGACAAAATTTGCAACACAGGTCAGTGCTGTGCCATGAGTCAGAAGACAAGCTGAGGAGTGCAGAATGAATTTAATGGTCTCCTGTGCTACATAGAGAAAGTGACACCACCTCTACTACCTGACACTCACAGGGCCACCACTCAGTAACTTTGCTTTGCATGTGTATTCCACTAAGCCTCATAGACTACTAATCTCACTACTGCATCCATCATGTCCACTCAATAGCTTGCACCCACCTCATTCTTCAAAACTGTGCATGCTTCCTGCTCTGTGTACTCCCTACCTATACCTCACACCTGGTCTGCCCATGCATGTTTACCGGCTACTCTTACACCCAGTTCCATCAGGTTCAATGCCCTATTTGTCCTTGGTCTCATTGCAGAAAAATAAATGGCCCCATAATTGGGCCTAGAGGTCCAAGAATGCCTGGGAAGTGGACATCTGACAACTCACTTCCTCCAAGGAAAAACAAGGAGAAGATCTGGATTACCTATGTGGAAGTGTGGAGGTGTCTTCCAAGGTTCACTATGGAGGGACTGACCTATGAGCGAAGGCTGAACAGGTTGGCACTGTACACACTGGAGTTTACAAGAATGAGAGGTGATCTCATTGAAACATATAGGATTCCTGTGAGGCTTGACAGGGTAAATGCTAGGAAGATGTTTCCCCTCACTGTCTAGGACTACAGGGCACAATCTCAGAGTAAAGGGGTATCAAATTATGATTAGGTCTACAGGATTCTTAAGGGGAGGGTAAGCAGCCAGAAGTAGTGGTACACGTCGATACTAATGACATAGCTAGAAAAAGGGATGAGGACCTGAGAAGAGAATATAGGGAGTTAGTTTAGAAGCTAAAAGGCAGCACGATCAGACTAGTAATCTCAGGATTGTTACCGGTGCCGTAGGCCAATGAGGCTAGGAACAGAAAGCGAGTGCAGCTGAACACGTGGCTGCACAATGGTGTTGGAGGGAGGCCTTCAACTATGTGGATCATTGGGATACCTTCTGTGGAAGGTGGGATCTGTACAAGGAGGACAGGCTGCACCTGAACTGGAGGGATAACAATATGCTGGGTGGGAGTTTACAAGAGCTCTTCGGGAGAGTTTAAACTACTTTAGCATGGGGATAGGAACCAGAGCAACGGATTGGAGGATGAGGTAGCTGGTGCACAGGCAGATACAGCGTGCAGAGAGTCTGTGAGGAAAGATAAATGGTTGATAAGGCAAAGTTGCAGTCAGTGTGATGGGTTGAAGTGTGTCTATTTTAACTCATGAAGTGTCAGGAATAAGGGTGATGACCTTAGAGCATGGATCAGTACTTGGAGCTACCATGTTGTGGCCATTATGGAGACTTGGATATCACAGTGGCAGGAATGGTTGGATGTTTGAGGTTTAGATGTTTCAAAATGAATAGGGAGGAAAGTAAAAAAACATGGGGGAGTGTCATTTCTAATTAGCGATAGTATCACAGCTGTAGAAAGGGAGATTGTCGAGGAGGATTTATCTCCTGACTCAGTATGGGTGGAAGTCAGAAACAGGAAAGGAGCAGTCACTTTATTGGGAGTTTTCTACAGATACCCCAATAGCAAGAGACACGGTGGAGCAGATTCCTAGGCAGATTTTGGAAAGGTGCAGAAGTAAAAGGGTTGTTGTCATGGGTGACTTTAACTTCCTTAATATTGACCTCCTTGGTGCAAATAGTTTGGATAGAGCAGATTTTTTCAGGTATGTCCAGGAAGGATCCTTACTCAATATGTAGATAGGCCGATTATAGGGGAGGCCATATTGGATTTAATGCTAGGTAATGAACCAGGTCAGGTGTTAGATGTCTTACTGGGAGAACATTGCGGTGATAGTGATCACAACTCCCTCCCTTTACTATTGTCGTGGAGAGGGATGGGAGCAGATATAATGGGAAAGTATTTAATTGGGGGAAGAGGAATTACAATGCTATTTGGCTGGAACTGTCAAGCATAAATCAGGAACAGATATTCTCAGGAAAATGCAAAATAGAAATGTGAAGGTTGTTTAAGGAACACTTGCTGCAAATGCGTGATAGATGTGTCCCACTGAAGCAAGAAAGGGATGAAAGAACCTTGGATGACAAGAGATATGGAACATCTAGTCAAGATGAAGAAGGAAGCTTAGTTAAGGTTAAGGAAGCAAGGATCAGACAGAGCTCTAGGGGGTTACAAGGTTGCCAGGAAGGAACTGAAGAATGGATTTAGGACAGCTAGGAATGGGCATGAAAAAGCCTTAGTGGATAGGATTAAGGAAAATACCAACGCGTTCTACACCAATGTGAGGAACAAGAGGATGGCCAGAGTGAGGGTAGGACTGATCAGGGATAGTGGTGGGAACTTGTGCCAGGAGTCGGATGATGTAGGGGAGGTCCTTAATGAATACTTTACTTCAGTATTCACTAGTGTGAGAGATCTTGTCATTTGTGAGGACAGCGTGAAACAGGCTGATATGCTTGAACAGGTTGATGTTAAGAGGGAGGATGTGCTAGAAATGTTGAAAAACATGAAGATAGGTAAGTCCCCTGGGCCAGACGGGATATACCCTATATATCCTAGGTTACTACAAGAAGTAAGGGAAGAGATTGCTGGGCCTTTGGCAATGATGTTTGCATCCTCACTGTCCACTGGAATAGTGCCAGATGATTGGATTGTGGCAAATGTTTTTTTCCTTGTTCAAGAAAGGAATAGGGATAACTCTGTGAATTACAGGCCAGTAAGTCTTACATCGGTGGTGGGCAAATTATTGGGAAGGCTTCTGAGACACAGCATTTATGATTACTTGGTTAGAGATAATCAGCATGACTTTGTGATGGGCAGGTCATGCTTCATAAGCCTCTCTGAATTCTTTGAGGATGTGATGAAGGTAGAGCAGCGGGTGTGGTGTATATGGATTTTACCAAGGTGTTTGACGAAGTTCTCCATGGTAGGTTCATTCAGAAAGTAAGAAGGTATGGGATACAGGGAAATATAGAAAACAGAGGGTGGTAGTAGATGGAAAGTATTTAGCCTGGATCTCAGTGACCAGTGGTGTTCTGCAGGGATCTGTTCTGGGACCTCTGCTCTTTGTGATTTTTGTAAATGGCTTAGATGAGGAAGTGGAAGCATGTGTTAGTAAGTTTATAAATGACACAAAGGTTGGTGGAGTTGTGGGTAGTGTGGAGGGCTGCTGCAGATTGCAACAGGACATTGACAGGATGCAGAACTGGGTTGATAAGTGGCAGATGGAGTTTAACCTAGAAAAGTGTGAAATGATTCATTTTGGAAGGTCAAATTTGAATGTAGATGATACGGTTAAAGGCAGGATTTGTGGCAATGTGGAGGAACAGAGGGATCTTCGGAGCAATATCCATAGAACCCCCAAGTTGATAGAGTTGCTAAGATGGTGTTTAGTGTGTTGGCTTTCATCAGCAGGGGAATTGAGTTTAAGAGCTGCAATGTTATGCTGCAGCTCCATAAAGCCTAGTTAGACCACACTCGGAATATTGTGTTCAGTTCTGGTCACCTCATTATGGGAAAGATGTGGAAACTTTAGAGGGTATGCAGAGGAGATTTACTAGGATGGACTAGAGGGCATGTCTTATGAAGAAACATTGAGGGAGCTATGGCTTTTCCTATTTAGATTAGATTATGATTAGATTAGATTACTGTGTGGAAACAGGCCCTTCGGCCCAACAAGTCCACACCGACCCGCCAAAGCGCAAACCACCCATACCCCTACATTTACCCCTTACCTAGCACTACGGACAATTTAGCATGGCCAATTCACCTGACCTGCACATCTTTGGACTGTGGGAGGAAACTGGAGCACCCAGAGGAAACCCACGCAGACACGGGGAAAATGTGCAAACTCCACACAGTCAGTCGCCTGAGGCGGGAATTGAACCCAGGTCTCTGGCGCTGTGAGGCAGCAGTGCTAACCACCGTGCCGCCCACTAGAGATGACTTGATAGAGGTGTACAAGATGATGATAGGCATAGATAGAATGGATGGCCAGAGACTTTTTCCCAGGATGGAAATGGATATCATGAGGGGGCAGAATTTTAAGCTGATTGGAGGAGATGTCAGAGGTAGGTTCTTTACACACAGAGTGGTGGGTGTGTGGAATGACTGACAGCGCTGATATTAGAGTCAGATACATTAGGGACATTTAAGCGACTCTTGGATAGGCACATGGATGACAGTAAAATGTAGAGTATGTAGGTTAGTTTGGTCTTAGAGTAGCATAAAAGTTCGACACAACATCAAGGGCCGAAGGCCCTATACTGTGCTGTACTGTTGTATGTTCTATGTTCAACAGTACCTGGTTGCTATGTTAAGTGGTGATAACGTTTGAGTATTACAATATAAAGGGCAGTTTCTGGTTTGCAGCATCTGATGGCAGTAGGCAGCTGGGTTTTAAACATAGTGCAAGCAGCATTAATCCTGAAGTGCCATTAGTGAGGAGCACTTACACTTCTTCAGCCACATGAGAACGGTGACATGTAGCCTGGTTGTATAACTCATGAGGCGCAGAGTGGAACATTGTGTGAGAAAAGTTATTGTGAGCCATGGTGGACTGAACACCATGAATCTCACTCAACAAAATTCTTTAACTCAAAATTGAGAAATTATTCCCAACACTTTTAAAATGGAATAAGGAAAGTAACTATTTTTTTATATTTTTTTCTGTAATCTCCCTTCAGAATCTCAACCTTTTCCCTTCCTATGTCATTGGTTCCAATGTGTACAATGACCTCCTGCTGGCCCCTCTCCCCCTTGAGAACATTCTGCACTCTCTCTGAGAAATTCTTGATCCTGGCACCAGGGAAACAACATACCATTCTCATTTTTCACTGCTGGACGCAGAAACGTCTGTCTGTACCTTGGACTAAAGAGTTGCCTAACACAATTAATCGTTTGGAACCCGACGTACCTCTCATTACATTAGAGCCAGTCTCAATACCAGATACTTGGCTGTTCATGCTACATTCCCCTGAGAATCCATCACCCCCTACATTTTCCAAAATAGCATGCTTGTTTGAAATGGGGATAGCCACAGAAGATTCCTGTACTACCTGGTTACCTCTCCTATCTTTTCTGGAGTTAACCCATCTATCTAACTGTATCTGAGACTTTCCCCTCTTCCTATAACTGCCGTCTGTCACATTCCCTTGCTCTTATAAAATCTTCATTGCCTCTAAATGCCTCTCCAACCGATCCATTCAATCTAATAGATTTGCAACCAATTGCATTTATTGCAGATATAATCCTCAGTAACCCGTAAACTTTCCCTAAACTCCCACATCCGACAAGAAGAGCATATCACTCTATCAAAAGCCATTTTTGCTTCTTTCAATCTACAGACCCAGAAAATAGCACTGTCTTATTCCTCAATGAAACACTGCTCCAGATTAAATTAATACTAATGGGTTATATTTTAAGTTTAATCAAGAGAAATAGCTTAATAAAACATCTAATCAAGAAAGAACCCACTCTACTCTCTACTGCATACTTATTTTCAGGCCACGCTTAAAATCCACTTATTTGCTTCTATGCTGTGACCTCTCCCAGACAGGTTCCGTGGGGTGGCATGGTGGCTCAGTGGTTAGCGCTGCTGCCTCACAGTGCCATGGACCCCGGTTCAATTCCCGCCTCGTGCAACTGTCTGTGTGGAGTTTGCATATTCTCCCCGTGTCTGCATGGGTTTCCTCCGACAGTCCAAAGGTGTGCCGATTAGGTGAATTGGCTATGCTAAATTGCCCGTAGTGTTAGATGAAGGGGTAAATGTAGGGGAATGGATCTGGGTTGGTTGCTCTTCGGAGGGTCGGTGTGGACTTGTTGGGCCGAAGGGCCTGTTTCCACACTGTCAGTAATCTAATCTAAAAGATCCATTGTGAATGTCCCTGTTTTTTAATTTTCCCAGACGCTCTCCCATGTTCAGTGATACATGAATTCACAGTGCCATGGACCCCGGTTCAATTCCCACCTCGTGCAACTGTCTGTGTGGAGTTTGCATATTCTCCCCGTGTCTGCGTGGGTTTCCTCCGACAGTCCAAAGGTGTGCAGATTAGGTGAATTGGCTATGCTAAATTGCCCGTAGTGTTAGATGAAGGGGTAAATGTAGGGGAATGCGTCTGGGTTGGTTGCTCTTCGGAGGGTCGGTGTGGACTTGTTGGGCCGAAGGGCCTGTTTCCACACTGTAAGTAATCTAATCTAAAAGATCCATTGTGAATGTCCCTGTTTTTTAATTTTCCCAGACGCTCTCCCATGTTCAGTGATACATGAATTCAACAGCACTGCTGACTTTGTCAGTTAGCAATGTGGATTTCTTTCTCACTTTCTCTCTCTTCTCTCTCTCTCTTCCCCCTGCACTGAGAAGTGGCAGATGGAGTTTAATTTAGATAAATGTGACTTGCTGCATTTTGGGAAAGCAATTCTTAGCACGACATATACACTTAATGGTAAGGTCCTAGGGAGTGTTGCTGAACAAAGAGACCTTGGAGTGCAGGTTCATAGCTCCTTGAAAGTGGAGTCGCAGGTAGATACGATAGTGAAAAAGGCGTTTGGTATGCTTTCCTTTACTGGTCAGAGTATTGAGTACAGGAGTTGGGAGGTCATGTTGCGGCTGTACAGAACGTTGGATAAGCCACTGTTGGAATATTGCATGCAATTCTGATCTCCTTCCTATCGGAAAGATGTTGTGAAACTTGAAAGGGTTCAGAAAACAATTACAAGGATGTTGCACGGGTTGGAGGACTTGAGCTATAGGGAGACGTTGATTGGCTAGGGCTGTTTTCCCTGGAGCGGCGGAGGCTGAGGGGTGACCTTATAGAGGTTTATAAAATCATGAGGGGCATGGATAGGATAAACAGACAAAGTCTTTTCCCTGGGGCCAGGGAGTCCAGAACTACAGGGAATAGGTTTAAGTTGGGAGGGGAAAGATATAAAAGAGACCTAAGGGGCAACCTTTTCACTCAGAGGGTGGTGTGTATATAATGAGCTGCCAGAGGATGTGCTGGAGGCTAGTACACTTGCAACATTTAAAAGGCATCTGGATGGGTATATGAATACGAAGGGTTTGGAGGGATATGGGCCATGTGCTGGCAGGTGGGACTAGATTGGGCTGGGACATCTGGTCAGCATGGACGAGTTGGACTGAAGGGTCTGCTTCTATGCTGTACATGTCTATGACTCTGTGGAAACACAATTGCTGAACTTTAGAATAACATGCAATGGAATCAATGGGTGTTTTGATAATCTGCTTAAAAGCAATATGCTTTCTGCAAATTAGAACTCCCTGATTAATATTCTGGTGCTAGTAAATACCCAGTAATGTTAATTTACCATGAGTTCGAGCTAAGGTATTGGCAACATTGATTTTATATTACAAGTTAACCTTAATAAATGAATCCTTCCTATGAATCAAGTTCTCTGTTATCACTGAGATTTACGTTGCTTAGACACTTCCAAATGAGTCGTAATATATTCAATGTAAGTGCGAAGTGCACACTGACCAGTCCTGTATGGTTCATTTGAAAATGGACCGGCCAATATTACCAGGTAAACTTTTACAAAAAGTGCTACTTTTGAGAGGTTTTTAAGTGTTACACTCTGATTACTATCAAAATTATTAATCAATAGATCTGCTATGCCAATATTATTGTCTCCTCAATTGTGAATTGTCAATTTAACATTGGTAAAGGTAAGAAATCTGAGAGTTGTGTGGTATTTTTCACTCATCTCGGTGACCTTGGCATTAAACTTCCTAATTGTGCAAAGCAAGGCAGAAAGATTGTATCTCGTTTGTTTTTCCAATCAATCCACAGGTAGTTTGATGTAGCGAAAATACTCTCAGGAAAGATGAGTGCATCAGAGCAGTAAGAAGTGATGTGGAACGTGTCCTGTAGCACCAGCCTCTGCACCTGGCAGGCTGAGTATGTAAAAGGAGCATTCCAGCTCTGAGTGGCAGCTGTAAATGTAATTGGTTTGAGAGAGAACTGTGACACAGTAAGAAAATTACTCTGTGAGATCAATGACTGGTAAAAACTAAAATACTGCTCTGATTGCATGAATGCGTGAGGAAATGTCACAAAAAAACTCTCATTTAAATAAAATTGCTGTTCCAACGTTTTTAATGGATAAATCTTCACTTTTTTTGAACACTGTAGTCTAACAAAAGCATTATTTAATTAATAACATGAGTGATTGTACTTTTACGTCGAGAACTTTGGAGGAAAGTTTTCATTTATTTATTTACTGCAAATTGCAAACATACAATTTTAATAAAAATGCAAGGGATTAATTGATAGGATTTAATTTCATTTGGGAACTAACCTGCTTACCTTCAGAGGTGAACTGCCACCCAAGAAATCCTGTTACATTACAGATCTTTCGCACCTGAGAGATGCCAACTAATCACAGAGGAGCAGTTTTCCACTGCCGACAGTATCCAGTGGCCACTGCTGGTATTGCAGTCAGCCTGCAGCAGGAATTGACATTTGACCCCCAGGAAATAGGTAAGTTGAGCTCAGTCAGGGAGGCACCAATGAGGAGATAGGGATGAGGGAGAATCATTCTTTGGATGGGAGGGTTTCTTAATTGGGGTCCCTCTGATTGCACTGGGAACTCTGACATGAAAAGCCCTATATCCCATCAATATTTTCATGGCCTGGATCTTGCCCACTATTGATTAAGTATCAACAACAGAAGAATGGAGCCTTTAAGTGGACGCTTAAAGGCTTCAGCTGACCTTCGAGTGGAAGGCTGTCCTCCAGCCATCCCATACCTGATTTATTTGGAGGGAGATTTGAGTTCAGCAGGATCTCCATTCTGCCTGAACGCACAGCCACCTGTCTCCAAACTGCCTCAATGGTGGTGATATGGAGGGGGAGGGCATTAAATTCTGGACTTATTATTTCCTTTGTTCCTAAATGAATGCAGAAGTAAAGGTGGGTCTTTTTTTTTAGGGTATGACACAATTTCCGCATGACGTCCCCAAGTCTGTACTTTTCTAGAAATATATTTCAGCTTTCTTATTTGATTTTATTTCGTTGCAGTGACTAGTCATGAGTCTACTCTCAGTCCAGCTCTTTTTTCCAGTCTTTTCATTAGCTTAATCAATACATTTAATTAAATATGTACTCATTTATTCTTGCAATATACATTTACCTGTAGCAAATCTACAAAGCTCCATCCAAATGCAATTGTTATTGAGGCTTTTCTTCAATCCTTCACCAGACTGTACTGCCTTTCCTGGTTTATGTGAAAGATTATTGTCTTTTCAGAAACAGATCTCTTATGTAGGTGAAATAGAGTAGAAGTTTCAGTACCAGTCCTCAATATTGTAATCAAACAGATTGGTTGTATAGACCTTGAATATTTCTGAAAAGAAAGATGTGTTGTTAAAACTTTACATCACACACTCATTCTGACAAAAACATGAATGCCATGGCTTTAAACAATCTTTCCCAAAAAGTGCATCCACCATGAAGTGCTGCTCACTGATAACATCGTGCACACCCCCATATAATCGAATTGTCTAATGGCCCTTGTTTTCCAGTTATTATTGATTATTAAGTAATTGTGAATACTTCTTTGCTTGCAGATTGGGATGAGGATGCTATCTGAAATATCCTGAACTCAGGAGAAGTATACTCACTGGTGATATTCTATATTCCATACAGTAGTGTTCTGCAGTACAAGTGATGAAGATGTTTCCCTTAGCAAAATCACGTTGGTCACTTGTTTATAAGTATGCAGGGAAATCCACCCATTAGAAAGGTCCAGCAAAATTACAGTTTCATGCCAGCATTAAGTGGCCATTCCTACTTGCCTTGATTGATTTGTTTGCTAGGGCAGTTAGGAGTCAACTGTGTTGATGTTGGACCTGAATCAAATACAGTACATGCCAAGTCTGATAAGGATTGTTGGCTTCCTTCCCTAAAATACATAGTCATACAGTTGAGTCTCAATCACAATCTGATAGCCGCATGATCACTTTACTTAAACCTTATCAAAAGAAGCTAAGACAACACAATATGACACCATATTTTCTTGTGTTTTTATGATATCATAACAGTTTCTATTTTGTGACTGGCAAGCTATTCCTGGCAGATAAAATTCTTTATCTACCGTTTTTTAGCTGGTATCGTCTGAGTGTTCCGAGTTCCTGCATGCACATGAACTGGAACCTATCTATCTTTTGGAAGAATCACAACCACTTTCATGGCTGTTGTACTATTTTTGCTAGATGAATGAATTAGCTTAAATGGAGATGGGTGTAAAAGAGCTATAGATTTGCCATTGTCAGGTGGCATATTTCCAACTTCCGTTGTTAAAAGGACTTAACATTTTAACTGCCATGTCAGGAAACCCAGCTTTCAGTGCAATTAATTTAAATGTGCAATTATTTCGCCCTTTGGTTTTGCATCAAGGGCTTGCATTTTTTTACACTGATCATTATTAACAATTTAAACTGAAAAGCTGATCAAAGGGAATGTGGTTCTGAGTGCGTGTATAGTTAATTTCATCTCACATTTCTTTTGTAATAGATGGTGTAGCTAACATAAGCATTCGAATATTTGACGTTCACCCTGTTCAGACACTCATGTAACATTACACTGAAACATTGTTCGCATTTACAGATACAGATAGGGACAGCTGGTAACAAACAATGGAGCACTTGTCAAAACAACCAGCTTACAAAGATGGTTTGCACGCTTGTGCCTTACAGGCCTGCTGTTTAAAAACCTGAGGAGTCTCTTATGCATTGAACCAAGTACCTCTTATTTAAGGTGTCCATGGGTAGGCAGTGGATCTGGGAAGATGCTGCACCCGCATTATTTCTTCAGGGCTGAAGGCTGACAGTGATAAAGCGGTATTAAATGGTTGTTTTGTCTTTATTTTGAGTAGAAATGAAGAAAGGTGCCACGGACCATGAAAAGTCTGAATTCCTGAAGGAGGCACGCTTGATGAGGTAGAAGTGGCTCTATTACTAGCATGCCTCTGTTTTTTGACACATGAATGAGGGTTGTTGCCCTGTGAGGGAATGTCTTTCATCTGAACGTTTTACGTTGTGATCTCCTGCTCACTGAGTTTAAGTATGGTGAAAGGGAAGATGAAGAAAGTAGAAAATGCTGCTTGTAGGTGATTCTTGGTTTATATTCATACAGTGAGAGCAGGAACAATGCCAACAATTATTTTTTAAAAATAGTTTGCTTTAATTTTGAGGTTTTGCTCTAGTCGGTTCTGATGTGTCACCTTCAGTTCGGTGGCAATTATGGTGCCCAGCGTAGATATGCAAAAGAACTGGAGGTGTAGTAGTAAAATTGCAAGCTAATCCATGTCTATTTTTCCTATTTTATGCTTTATCTTAGTTAGGTGATGGAATGCATATTAGGAGAAATCAATTCATGGATTAAATGAAATCTGATGAAATGTATTCTAGTACTACCTGACAGAGCTGTATACCCTCAATCCTCTAATCATCCCACTGTGTAAGCCTGATTCCAAAATATTTTATATTCTTTTACAATTGCATGTCTATGTTTGAAGGTCTGCTATGGGAAGTGGAATTATAGGAAATTTCAGGATAGCCAGTCTAACCTTGGCAGTGTGGAAGTTATCAGAAAGAATTCTCAGGGACAGAATTTATCTGCACTTGGAGAGACAAAGATTATTTCAGGGATAACCAGCATGGATTTAATAAGGAAAAGATGAGTTTAACAAATTTGTATATGTTTTTTGAAATGGTAATCAGCAGTGTCGATCAGCATAATGCATTTCTCGTGGTCTACCTGGACTTGCTCAAGGCTTTTGATGAGGTCCCCCATGGCAAACTGGTTAAGAAAGTAAGCGTCCATGCCATCTAAGGTAAAATGATATGTTGGATCCAAAACCGGCTGACAGGCAGGAAAAAAGTGGTGTTGGCAAATGGAGGTTTCTGTGACTGGAAGTCTGTTTCCAGTGGGGTTCTGCTGTGCTCAGTGTTAAAGAACTTGCTGTTTGTGGAGTACATTAACGATTTGGACTTGAATGGAGTATGCAAGATCAAGAAGTTTCCATATTACGTGAAAATTTGTAGGGTAGCTAACAGTGAAAAGAATAACTGTAAAATACAGGAGGATATAAATGGACTGGTCGGTGAACAAAGTAGTGGCAAATAGAATTCAGAAAGCATATGAGATACTTGCCTTTATTAGCTATGGCAGAAATTATAAAAGCAAGGAGTATATCCTGGAACTATGTAAAATGCTGGTTAGGCCACAACTGGAATACTGTGTTCCCTCTTTACAGGAAGGATATGATTGCAGTAGACAGAGTGCAGAAGATATTTATCAGGATGCTGCCTCTGCTGGAGGGTTTCAGCTATGAGAAAAGTTTGGATAGACTAGGGTTGTTTTCCTTGGAGCAACATAGACTGTGAGAATTATTTCAATCTGAATAAGATTGTAAATCCTTATGAACAACAAGAAATTGTATATGGTGCCCCAATGTTCCTCCAAGTAGATGGATTTGAAATGTTTTTGTGGTAGATTTCCTTGAATCTACCTGTAACTGATTGAAATAAAAGTAATTAAAGCAAGTAAGCTGCTGTAAGAATACATCTGCTGTGATAGAAGGATTGAATACTGTGGAAAAATAGTCCATCAATTTTGAAAACAATCTCATTAAATAGGAAATGTCTTTGTATTGAGAGGAAATTGTAAAGCCCTTCCAGTTTGCCTTATGGGGATTCAAAGTTTTCAACATGACAAACTTTATCTTCACTTCCAATTTTAAAGAAAACAGGTTATGCTTGGGGTTTTAGTTGTTACTTTGCTCTCTGGATGCAGGCCTGTCATTTAAGTATCTCAATTAGGCTGTGAGTCTCAAGTCTTAGCTTAGAAGTTTAACTCTGGCCGGGCTTATTTCCAGGGCCTCAGTAAATTTGATAGGTAAAAAGAGGCAGAAATAGCTTGATATAATAAGGTAAGTACCTTTACAACTCTGCTTGTGGACCAAAGGAACAGAAATGTTTCTTTCTGCTCCACTCGCCTTACCATTTTCCATCCCTGAGATCTGATCCTCCATTGATCTTCAAGCACCACACCTACCCACTTTGTCCAGATTGCCTCCCTTGGATATTCAACATCAGTCTGTAAGATCCTCACACTGGACCCCTTAATGTATGACTCAGCCCCAGCTTCCCTGTCTTTTGCATTCCCTTCCTGAGAACTGATTAGCTTCTCAGCCCAAATCATCAGGACCTCAGGGCCATCTGTATGTTCAGATTTCCTTATTCTCCCACCATCCCTTTCCTTTCAGTTACAATCTGAGCATAATGTGGCAATATGAAAAAAAAACAGCTACAGGATGACAATACTCAAACCATTCTTTGTCCACGTTAGTGGAACTAAAACAAACACTGCTATAAAATAGAGTTAAAAGTGTAATTTACTTAGTCATAGAATCATACAGTTTGCTCTTTCTTTTAATAAAGAAACAGAAGCTGGAGTAGGCCATTCAGCCCTTCAAGTCTATTAGATCATAATTGGTCTTCCCAGGCTTCAATCTTTCTTTCACGCCAGCTCCCTAGAGCCCTGAATATTAAAAAAAATCTATCTACTGCCTCTTTAAATGCTTTCAGTGATCTAGCCTCCCAACTCTCTTGTGTAGAGATTCCCAACATTCACTAACCACTGACAGAAGAAATTCCTCTCTACCTTAGATTTAAATGAGTGTTCCCTTGTTCTGTAACTATTTCCACTAGTTTGATACACCATCATTAGATGGAAACATCTTCTCAACATCAAGGGCCCTCAGGATCTTGCATGTTTCAATAAGAATTACCTCAGATTTTTGTAAACTCTCATGTTTTAAAGCTTGTTTAACTGTTTAGATTAGATTAGATTACTTACAGTGTGGAAACAGGCCCTTCGGCCCAACAAGTCCACACCGCCCCGCCGAAGCGCAACCATCCATACCCCTACATCCACCCCTTACCTAACACTACGGGCAATTTAGCATGGCCAATTCACCTGACCTGCACATCTTTGGACTGTGGGAGGAAACCGGAGCACCCAGAGGAAACCCACGCAGACACGGGGAGAATGTGCAAACTCCACACAGTCAGTCGCCTGAGGCGGGAATTGAACCCGGGTCTCTGGCGCTGTGAGGCAGCAGTGCTAACCACAGTGCCACCGTGCCACCCACAAGTTGTTCTTGACAAGTTGTCTCAGGAATCAGCCTCGTAAATCTCTTTTAAATGCCTCCAATGCCAGCGTATCCTCTTAAATTCAGGTACCAAACTGAACACAGTACTCCAGCTTCAGCCTCAATAAGAATTGTGCGGTCTTAACAACACTTTCATATTTTAAACTCTAAGTTTCTAGCAATAAAGTCAAAATTTCATTTGCGTTCTTAATTACTTGCTGCAATGCCAGTTAATGTTTTGTGTTTTATGCACAAGAACAGTCAATTGCCTCGAGGCAGCATGTTTTTGGAGTCTGCCTTTTGATTCTTCCTACCAAATTGCATGACTTCACACTTTCCTACATTAAACTCCATCTGGCCACTCACTCAACCTATCTACATCCCTTTGTACATCCTTACCACAACATGCCTTCTCACCTAATCTTGTATCACCAGCAAATTTGGATACATTACACTGTGCACCCTCCTCCAAGTCAGCAATGTAGATAGGATCAGGCCCAAGGACTGATCCATGTAGCATGCTACTAGATATGTCTGTCCAACCTGAAAAAGTCCCATTAATCCAGACTCTCTTTCTTTTACCAATGAGTTCCTGTGCTATGTGTGAAGATCTTTGCTTTATTTCTTCTGTAGTGACTTCAGCTGGAGAAAACTGCTCAGAGGTCAAGCCAAACAGAGATTACAAAAAATGGCACTTTTCATATTTGCCAAATATTTTAGAAAAACGTCAGGGGGAAGTTTTATTACCAAAACACACAAAACCAAAATATTTGCATTATTCATTCAAGAGTTCTTAGTTCTAAAGAGTAACAGCTCCTTCAAAGTTAGAATAATTTAACTAAATGCAAAAACATTCATGATATGATGATGAAAACTTTCATCATTTATTTTGACATCCCCCTTTATTCTTCTCACTCCAAATATCTTCCCTATTTGTCACATTTTTACTATTGGCTGCTTCCAATCCTTCTCATTGTTTGCATAACATTGAGCTTTTTGTCATTTTAAACAAACGGGTTTTTCAAATATAGAACACTCCTTTGAAAAAGCAGATTTTAGTGCAAGATTGTGTCAAGCTTTACTTTCCTGTGATAACACAACAGGTTGATGTGATGTGGCTTTTGTGTGGCTGAAGATAGTTACTATTGCTCCTGTTATTGTATGTTAATTGGCATCTCATTTCTAGCCCATGCCTCCAGCTACCAGGAATGTGAAAAGAGAGAGAAGTGTATAAATCTCTTCCTGTCAGTGCACAGCCTCTTTAACTACAGGTTCTCAGTAGTGCCTCTTTGTGACACATACAGAAACTGAGTCTTGTTATGATCCAAGAATAAAGCTTCAGGGATGAGGTTTCACGCCCAAACATGCTGTTTACAGACCCATAGGTAGAATGACACTCCCTGGCTCTCAGGCAACAAACCCCCAGCTCTGGGTGAACAGCCTTATAGATTCTTCTTGAGTTAAAGGCTAAATGAATAAACCCTGACAAAAGAAAATCTGAATTACAACACAAAGATGGACTTATGTCTGACAGTGTAATCTTTCCATCAACTCCTGCAACCAAAGAACTGCTGAACATTCTGCTTGCATTCTTTTCGACTCAACCCTGGAGGCTGAGAGGTGGACCTTGATGATTGGATAGAACTGGGTCTCCAGAATTGTTTTCTCAGACTTGTGCCCGAGAGGGGACTCTCCAGTTTCCCCACAGAACATTAACACAACACAGAAAAACAGCAATAAGCAATAAACCCACTCAACTGGGTTACAGAATAGATGTTATGAATTGTCTCCGAAGGTGGGAGAGACTATCATATCCCACTGTTTAGCCACAGTCTACCTCAAGTCAGTCATCTCCCAAGTGTAAGGTGCTGACCTGCCACAATCCATCTGCTTCAATGGGTGCTTGAGACTTAGAGTCACTGTCCAATGAAAAGACAGAAGAAGCCTACTGTTTGATGAATTGCAATGTCGGAACCACATACATCAGATTATCAGATGAAGAAGGGTCACTGGACCTGAAATATGAACTCTGATTTCTTTCCACAGATGCTGCCAGATCTGCTGAGATTTTCTAACAATTTCTGTTTTTGCTTCAGATTTCTAGCATCTGCATTTTTTTCGTTTCTTCATCTAATTCACATAGAACTTGACCAGGTTGAGCTTCACTTCCTAACAAGAGATCAGACTTGTTGAGAATGGATCTCTCAAATATAAAATATTATACATGTATATGGCAAGCGAAGAGTCCTGAGGAAATGATTGTGTGAGTAAGGTGTAGGCTTTGCTGTAAGGAACTCACTATTCTAAATCATGAAACCCCACGCAAAAGGCTCAGAATTTGTTCTCTGAGATCAAACAGGCACAATTAACCTCCTGAATATCTATACCCCAACACTATGCTCCAAGTCAGATTCAAGAGATCAATTCTGTAAAAAACTTGATGCTGCTATCGGCAGAATCCCTTTTATGGGAACATCTTTCCCCAGTGTGAGATTTTAACACAAGAGCATATGCGAATTATGAGGCAAAATCCTTCTGCCTTGGATGACAAGGCTTAAGAAAGACAAATGAGAATGGATAGAGAACACTTGAGCTTTACTGCTAATACCAGAATTTTTAAAAAATGTAGAGTTTACCGTCACAGCGCAAACCATTGTCCTGCAAAGCAGAAGTCTAGCACAGACAGTAGCCCCTTTCTGTTTGCGTAACAATTGGAAGTTGGTGTGACTGACAGACATATTTCTGTACATAACAAATAAAGTGAAAATAACGCCAGTATTTGTTTAGAATAGGTTTAGATCATTCTGCAGCTAAGCAGCAGCCAGGACAAAGAATGGCAGACTGAAGAGTTGTAAACACAGATCTGGAATTTTACAGCATTGGAATGTCTCCTGAACCATTAAAAAATGGCAGATAGAACTAAATTTTGGGTTTGCTGTCCTCATTACTGGTGCCCTAATTTTCACGGACATGTGGTAAGAATGGGGCAGTGACATTGCACCTTCATTCCCAATCTATCCAACTCCATTGCAGGGGATAGGCATCTCCTAGCACTTCCAATTTTCATAGAATTGAGCCGCATTTTCCATGACTCATAGTTAGTGGATTTCAGAGAAGTCACAAATCACAGTTTGGATTTATGAATGATTTGGTAGGTAAGATGGAAGTTGGAATGTCCTCAGTCCCCTCCATCCTGCCATTCCTCCTCCAAGCCTCCTCATGCCAACACATGACCTCTCCCTACTCCCAGTGACTCCTCACACACTCCATGTTGACTCCTGGCCCTTCCATGCCTCTTCACCCTCTAGACAAAGCGTTCAGAACCAATGAACTCTATAGTAACAATCGCATATGTGCAATTGAAAAAAATACTCGTTCTCTAATCTTTTTTGGAAAAATAAACTGCTATTCCTATGATCCTATCAAACACTTTTCATAAAGATGCTTGGTTGAGAACCCAGATTCAAAAAAGGGTTATCTGAGTGGAAGTTTAAATGACTGGTAAGAAATGCAGTATTTGCTTGCTTGAAATCTTTGCATTTATAACTAACTGTCTTGTGGTCTCTTTCATGAATGCTGAGTAGATCTTTCCCAGCCCCGAACAATGTGGGTAAAGGTAAGACAGTAGTGAAAATAAGGTGAGATTGGAAAAATTAGATTCTCATCATCAAGAAAGAAAGGGTCCAATTTTCAACCAAGGTTTTAACACCTAAGTGAGAGTCATGCTAATGAATGGTGAGGAACCCATTTTGCACGCATTAACATCTCATTTTAACCCAATCTCAGCTCATTTTTATGAGGTGTCTTAAGTGAGTGAGTAGGAAGTGCAGAGGGCAGGAAGGGTTAGTGATTATTGGATGAGGTCTGGCATAGGTGCCAACCATTGAGGGACATGCATACAATATTGAACATGTTAGATCATGAGCTTTGGTGGGGAGGTCGGTGCAAAGCAAAGATAAAGTGTCCATAAGGTAGCGGAGAGGAGATGGTGAATCATATGCATGACAGGTGGAGCACAGCAGGTCATTCTAAGACTTGTATCATTCTTGTGCATTCCTCCATGCGCACCCAAGTATATATACTTCGGACCAGGTTGGCAGTGCTTCACATAGTGCATTGTTGGATTTATAATATGGTGTCGTGGCATGAATGTCAGAGGGAACCACCACTGGTGAGCATTTTGCCACTGCAGAGTAAGAGCTGCATCATGGAAGCATGGGGCATATTTAATGAGGTGAGTGGCGAAAAATGAGATGTGTACTAAGATATTTTAAAAAGTATCTGCAGAGATCGTGGCTGCACTGGTAGTAATCTTTTAAGAATCCTGAGACTGGGGAAAAGAGCCAGAGAAAACTGCCAATGTAATTCTTTTATTCAAATAGAGCAAGAGACAACAAAAATGGTAACTGTAGGCCAGTTGGCTTAATGTATGTTACTGGAAAAATGTTATTCTAATACGATGGATGTAATAGCAGAGCATTTAGAAAGGTATGCTATGATCAAGCAGAGTCAGCAAGTCTGACAAAGTTACCAAAATGTTTTGAGGAGGTAACAAACAGGATAGGGAAAAGGAAAGTAGTGGATGTAGCATATTTGGATTTTCAGAAAGCATTTGATAAGATTCCACACATTACTATTTAATATCATAACAGCCTGTGGTTTTGGAAGTTGTATATCAGAATGTTGTATATGAAGGAGTGGCTAACTAATAGAAGGCAGAGAGTTGGGACAATGGGAGCATTTTCAGGATGGCAACCAGTAACTAGTGGAGACAGACTCTATACTGGAGGAATGACTAGCATGAGAGAAGAATAGTTTCAGTAGAGTGCAAGGATATCAAAGTGAGGGTGTGATTGAGCAGATTGGTGGGTATAGAAATATGGCAAGTAGAAACATGGCTAATGGCTGATAGCTAGGTATTTGTTAGTTCAGTTGCAATTTGATTGCAGAGTGGTTGTTTGTCGGGGTGGGTGGAGGTTGGGGCTGTAGCCACAGGGTTTTTTGGAAGTATGGACACAGATAAAAACAGGGTTTGAAGTGGAAGGGGTTAAGATAATGGAGAGGGTTACAGGAAGTGAGGGGAGATGGGCTTATTTGTAAGTGACTCAATGAGATATATAGGACAGGTGAGCTTATATGGTTAAGGAAGTGACTGTGAATATACAGAGGTAAGGTTATCTGGAGAAATAGAATGAGCATCTGTGAATATCTGTAGGTTGGCATCCTAGTGTGCCAGGACTTTGGTTAAGTGCAGTTTGTGTACGAACTGTTCTTCCAATAGAATATCTGGTGATATCTATTCCTTGTACATACTCTGATGGCAGTAGTGAGATTGGTTCATTCTACAGCCAAGGGATTCCATCTGTTCCATTTGCCCCTGCTCTAAGTCACCCATAACAATTAGGACCTGGGGAATACCCAGTGAAAACTTTATTTTTTAAAACATTCATTCATGTGATGTGGGTTTTGTTGACTCAGCCAGTATGTATTACCCATCTTTAATTGCCATGAAGAAAAACTGGTGATGATCTCAGCAGTCCATGGACTGTAGCTGTACCCACAATGCAGTTAGAGAGGGAGGGCCAGGATGTTGACCCAGCAAGTCTGAAACATTAGAGATCAGGATGACTTGGAGGGGAACGTGCAAGTGATGGTATTATTATGTATTTGCAATCCTTGTTCTTTTAGGTTATAGGATTCATGAATTTGGAAGATGCTGTTGAAGGAGCCTAGGTGAGTTGTTGCAGTGGATTTTGTAACATCCTATATATAGTACACATTACTGCCATTGTGAATTGATATTGGTGGGAGTGAACATAGAAGGTGATAGGTGGTTTGCCAATCTAGGACATTGCTTTGTCCTGGATTGTGTTGAGCTTCTTGAGTGCTGACTATATTGACAGCAGGAGGAGGCGCTCAGCCCTTCAGTGCACTTCATCCATGTGGTTCTGAGGCCAGCAGTCGAGCATCCTATCTGACAGCACTCTGCACTAGTTAATCTGTGTGATTCCCCACAGTGTTTCAGTTTGCAGTGTGAAGATGGTACCAGCTGTACCTTCTGCTACTAGCCCTCCCCATTTACCTGGGCTGGGAACTGGCACTGACACATGCTGGCTTGCCTGAATCAGTGGCTGTGTAAACACAATCTATTCCATATAGTTACATTATGACACACATGTCAGCTTTACTGTTCAGCCTCTTTGAATTTGTGTTGTCCTGGTTCCATTTTCTTGTTTTTGTGATGAGAAAAGTACAAAGCAAAATTCAATTCAAAACTGCATAGACAAACACAAGCTGTTTCTAAAAGCCACTCTGGAATTTCAGAGTATAAAGAGGGTAGGGAAAGATGAATGAACAGGACTCCTCTGTTCTTATGTATTGTGCCCCTTCTTAATACTTCCACATAAATGTTCATGCACTGCACAACATCACATATAATGCCTTTCAATACAAGGCCTGTTGATGGTATGTCAGTGATTCAGCATTTAGCATTTGTTTTTTCTGTCTTTGTTGATCTGAGGAGCAGTATGTTATTACTGCCAGTGAGTCAAAACTAGGCAGTATCCTAGTTCTTTCCGTGGCATACACAGTTGATGAGCAGCTTATTGTGTAATTCCTTCAGTGCACTCAAGGGAAGTCTCCTTTCAAATTGGTAAAGTTTGATTTGATTTGATTTATTATTGTCACATGAACCTAAGTGCAGTGAAAAGTTTTGTTTATGTGCAGTACAGGCAGATCATAACATAAAAGATCATAGGGTGATTGACCAGAGCGAGGATAACAAAATTACGGCCGCAAAGGTGAACAAAAGCCAAGGTCAACATTAGATTTCAAATTTGAGAGATCCATTCAGAAGTTCAATAACAGAGGTTTAACCAGGGAGTATGTCTAGTGGCATCGATTTGAACCTATTCCACTCTGTTAATGCTGATTTTGACCTGTTAAAATTAGCCTGCTGGAGAGTGGTGCATTTGCAGGTTTGGACCATATTATTAAGCAGGACAACATTCAGAAAAGATTTACCAGGAAGTTGTCAGGAATGGAGAGTTTGAGTTACAAAGAGAGGCTGGAGAGACTGGGACATTTTTCACTGGAGCATAGGAGGTTGAGGGATGATCTTATAGAGGTTTATAAAATCATGAGGGGTAAGATGAATGGCAAGTTTATTTCCCTAGGATGGGGAATTTAAAGACTAAGGCGGCATATCTTTCAGTTGGGAGGACAAAGATTTTAAAAAGACAAGAGGAGCAATTTTATATATAAAGTGGTTCATGTGTGGAATGAACTTCGTGAGGAAGTTGTGGATGTGGGCACAGTTACAACATTTAAAAGACATTGGATAAATAGATTAATAGGAAAGGGATATGGGTCAAGTGCAGGCAGGTGGGACCAGCTCAGTTTGGGATTATGGTCGGCATGGACTGGTTGGACTGAAGGGTCTTTTTCCATGCTATATGACTGTATAACCATCCCTGGTGCCACTCAAAATCTCTGGTAAATCTTCTTTGATTTTATGTGTTGTCCATTAAATAAAATGATAGGGATTACTGAGAAAAAAATATCATTAAAGCTAAGAATTAGCAGATAGCTGTTGAATTAAACTTTGTTGGCAAGACTTTGACTTGAAACCAGCATACTTCAGCTGTGTGTAAGGTGGTGCAAATTTATCAGTGTTACAGGATACGCCCCGTTAAGAAGCATTAATGTGTAGGTTTACATGACTCAAAGTGGACCACCTGGGCAAGATTACCTGCTGAAAAGCCCTGCAGTAATTTTTGAATACTGCACTCAATGAATAGGAAATACATAACTGCAGTAATTTGTGGAACTACTACCCTTGGCTGCAAACTTGCTGTTGCTGGAAAACTAACAGCATTTTACAGGATATGATATGCAAATGGATAAGGGAACGTGTAAACAAATTGATTGGGGTTTAAGTGTTATTTGAACCTCTCCCTAATCAGTGCTGAAGTCAAGGTTGACAGATGTTTAACACAACATGTTAAAAAACTTTAAAATCTGCATCAAAAATATTGTTAAAGAGACTCTTAGAAGTTATCTTGGTCTACGAACATATTAATATTACAATCATTATTCATTGATGTTCAAATTAACATCTTCCCATTAGGAGCGAAGTTCATTTATTTTAATTGCTGAAAATGGAAGGATGCCTAACAGAAATGTTTTTTGTTCATCTGAACCAGGTCGAGTAATGCTTGCTAATTTTACTTGAGGTCAGCATGAGTATAAAATGGAGAACACAGTTTTATCTTATTTCACAGTTTCATCACTCCTTTTTAAACAATATATTAGATTAGATTCCCTACAGTGTGGAACAGACCCTTTGGCCCAACCAGTCCACACCGACCCTCCGAAGAGTAACCCACCCAGACCCATTTCCTTCTGACTAATACACCGAACACTACGGGCAATTTACCATTGCCAGTTCACCTGACCTGCACATCTTTGGACTGTGGGAGGAAACTGGAGCACCCAGAGGAAACCCACACAGACACAGGGAGAATGTGCAAACTCCACACAGATAGTAGTCCAAGGCTGGAATCAAACCTGGGACCCTGGTGCTGTGAGGCAGCAGTGCTAACCACTGAGCCACCGTGCATTAAGGCTATGAAATATTAGTAAATGATGTCATTATGTTACTTACCATGATAGAAGTAGATGTCTCTTTGAAGAATACAAACATTGAAGGTAAGGGGATGAAAGCAGGGGTTTGGGGATTTTGATTGAATTTGGAGGTACAACATAGATTATCATCCTAATTGTTGCAGAAGGTTAGCTAATTCCCATGTGAGAAGTTGACAGATTGAAACAGAGGTGGGGGAAGCCAGATGATAAGGATATTGATTGGGTTAGATGATCTGTAGGCAACAGTAAAAGACCATAAGACATAGGAGTGAAAGTAAGGCCATTCAGCCCATCGAGTCCACAGCCATTTAATCATGGCTGATGGGCATTTCAACTCCACTTACCCGCATTCTCCCCGTAGCCCTTAATTCCTTGTGACATCAAGAATTGATTAATCTCTAGCTTGAAGACATTTAGCGTCCCGGCCTCCACTGCACTCCGCGGCAATGAATTCCATAGACCCACCACTCTCTGGCTGAAGAAATGTCTCCGTATTTCTGTTCTGAATTGACCCCCTCTAATTCTAAGGCTGTGCCCACGGGTCCTAGTCTCTTCGCCTAACGGAAACAATTTCTTAGCGTCCACCCTTTCCAAGCCATGTATTATCTTGTAAGTTTCTATTAGATCTCCCCTTAACATTCTAAACTCCAATGAGTACAATCCCAGGATCCTCAGCCGTTCCCCGTATGTTAGACCTACCATTCCAGGGATCATCCGTGTGAATCTCCGCTGGACACGCTCCAGTGCCAGTATGTCCCTCCTGAGGTGTGGGGCCCAAAACTGAACACAGTCTTCCAAATGGGGCCTAACCAGAGCTTTATAAAGTCTCAATAAAGTATGTTTGTGTTCTGCTCCCGCTGATCCATTTATGAAGGAGTCATCAGAGTAAAGATTGTTGGTTAGATGAATTATTGCTTATTTGCCCAAAATTTCAGTCTGGGTCCTATTATGGCATCAGGCCCTGAACAGTTTCCTGTGTAAAATTGACAGATATGTTGTGCACTCAGTTTCACCAGCATCAGGTGAGTCTTGGCATCCATGTGATAGTTTTGGATTGACAGATGTCCATTTGGCTTGCAAAGTGCAGTCAACTGACAAATTAAAATTTCCCACCATAACTCTGAAATAGATCTACACAAACCCAGACACCAGGCAAGAAAGATTTGAAATTTCAACTAATTTATGCTAATCGTCTCCATGTTTTGCTAGAGAAGTAACCAATTCAAAAATATGACATTTGAATACTATTAGAACATAGAACATAGAACATAGAAGAATACAGCGCAGTACAGGCCCTTTGGCCCTCGATGTTGCGCCGATCCAAGCCCACCTAACCTATACTAACCCACTATCCTCCATATACCTATCCAATGCCCGCTTAAATGCCCATAAAGAGGGAGACTCCACCACTGCTACTGGCAGGGCATTCCATGAACTTACGACTCGCTGAGTGAAGAACCTACCCCTAACTTCAGTCCTATATCAACCCC
>NC_057712.1:74334560-74370303 GCF_004010195.1 Chiloscyllium plagiosum
GACCTGCACATCTTTGGACTGTGGGAGGAAACCGGAGCACCCGGAGGAAACCCACGCAGACACGGGGAGAATGTGCAAACTCCACACAGTTAGTCGCCTGAGTCGGGAATTGAACCCGGGTCTCTGGCGCTAACCACTGCGCCACCGTGCCGCCCAGGGAAGATATTTCTTCTTGTTTTTTTTTTAAATATAATTACATATAAAATCTGATATGATATAAAATCTGTTAGAATTATTGATTTGTATTATGAGAACCAGCGGACATCCAGTGCTTTTGTAGAGATTTTCCTAACTAACCTATTCAGAGATTTATGATACATCTCTGGAGCAGGTAGGACTTGGACATGGTCCAGCAGCAGGGATTTATGGTGCAGTAGCAGGGACATTACCACTGTACCAAGGGAGTCCCTTCCAGTGCTTAGTACTGGTTTTATGTAGCATTGAAAAGGTAGCTAGAAGGAAAATCATTAAACAGTTATTCTAGGTAAGATGCAAATCAATGATTGGTATGGACTAGTAACAAGCATGGGATAGCGGTGCTGGTAGAGATATCTGACATGAAGAGGGGTTCACTTTTGTGCTTTTTATTGGTTCTGAAGGCTCTTGACCAATATAAATATAGTACTAAGATAATATTCAGATCACTGCATTATTAGGAATATAAGTTTTATAACCATTCTGACCATGACTTGACAAGTTAACACTCAGCATCTGTGCTAACTGCAATTGCAAATATTGTTCGTAAAGGACAAAAATGGATGTGACTTTGTTTTGTTCACATGGAAGCTTACCGTACCAAACATCCAGGCAAAGCTTTGGTCCTGTTCACTGAGGGGCATAATTAACTTACTGTGATAATCTGCAGCTAACTTGCATTTTTTTTCATCAAATTAGCCATAATTGATAAGGAAGGAATTCAAAGGTCAAAACACTTCAACAAGTAACTATTTAATGCTTTGTGCTACTGTGTCACCCAGTGGCATGTAAGGCTTCATGGAGTTTTCAAATTTAAAAGGGAAAAATTCTCTGCATTTTTACTGTCACAGAAATGCATTTAAACTATTGGAGAGCAGATGGGGCTAATGTCACAACTCTTTAATCTAACTTTCCAGGCTTTATGCATGAGACTACACTTGAAATTAATATAAAAATAAGGATCAGAATAACTGCTGTCATGAAGATGTAGTTTATGGTCTTTTAACTTTTAATCCCATTGACTGATTTACTACCTAGAGCTTTGATTAAAAGATAAGAGAAATTTGTTTTAAGGTTACTCCACAGCTCACCCTATCTACAAGATAACCTAAGTTTCTAAAACCTTGTGACATGTTTAACTGCACACCTCTCTGGATAGTCCTTCTCCAGAATTTCACACTTACCATTGTTTGAACTATCTAGAAAAAAATCCTAAAGACTACAAAACAACAGCTATTTTGTCCACTATAACAAACAAAATTTATTAAGACCGATTGTGCAAATGGCATTGAAGATCTATGATCTGTTTATAGTGATTGGAACTAGGTGGACCGCATTGACTTGTTTTGGTTGTAACCTGGGCCAATCAGAAAAGCCTTGGCTGACCAATATAATACAGAGATTGTGAGGTGCTTTATTTCCCCCTCCAACTCTACTTTGATTTAATCCTTGCCGTCCCCTCCCCTTCACCTTTGATCACACAGCATTGCCCCTTGATGAGAAGAACATTGCTTGTCATTGGCTACTCTGGTGTTTCCTTTCTTCGTGGTGGTGGAAATTGAATAAAGATTTGTACACCTGACATCTTTCACTGTGTCTCACACCTGCACACACGCACACAACATGGGTGCTAGGGAAAATATAAGCACTACCGCAGTTAAGCGGTAGTATGGGGGTAAAGAAATAAAATATATATATAATCTGGAGATTATAGAGTGTTTCATTTCCCCTTCCATCTCTATTTTGATTTAGTCCCTGGCCACCCCTTCACTTTTTTGATCATGCAGCATTGCTGTTTGAGGTGAAGGGCACTGCTTGTCACTGGCCACTTGGTGTTTTCTTTCTTCCTGGTGGTGGAAGTTGAATAAAGATTTGTACACTTGTTGTTCATTCACTGTGTTTCACACAGTGCCCTTCATCTCTGTATTATATTGGTCAGCCAAGGCTTTCCTGATTGGCCCAGGTTACAACCAAAACAAGTCAATGCGGTCCATCTAGTTCCAATCACTATAAACAGATCATGGTGCTAGGGAAAATATAAGCACTACCGTAATTAGGTGGTAGCGTTGGGGTAAAACAAAGAAAGAGAAAAAATATAACCAGGAGATTTAGAATCTCCTCAGTTTAGGGCACTGACTCTGTGCTGTCTGGGCCACAGTCAGTGTGCTACTGCTATTGTTGGTTCCTGTGTTTTGCAGGAGGAGAGTTTTCTTTTTCTTTCCCCCCTTTCCCAGGGAAGATATTTCTTCTTGTTTTTTTTAAAATATATATACATATAAAATCTGGAGATTGTGGAGTGTTTTATGTCCCCACAAACTCTATTTTGATTTAATCCCTGCCCTCCCCTTCACTTCTTTGACCACACAGCATTGCTCTTTGATGAGAAGGACATTGCTTGCCACTGACCACTCTGGTGTTTCCTTTCTTCCTGGTGATGAAATATAAATAAAGATCTACTCACTTGTTGTTCTTCACTGTGTCCTGCACCTGCACACACATAAAAAAAGGAAATAATATATATATAAAACCTGGAGATTGTGGAGTGTTTTATTTCCTTCTCCAACTCTATTTTGATTTAATCCCTGCCTCCCCTTCACTTTCTTGATCATGCAGCTTTGCCTTTTGATGAGAAGGGTTCTGCTTGTCACTGGCCACTTGGGGGTTTCCTTTCTTCTGGTGGTGGAACATGAATTAAGTTTTCTGCAGTCTTTTTTTTCACTGTGTCCTACACCTGCACACACACCACATGGGTGCTGGGAAAACTAAGCACTACTGCTGTTAGGTGCTACTGTGGAGGTTTTATGTAAATAAAGAAAATAAAGTATAATGAGGGGATTAAAATAAGCACCAGTAAAACATGTATAATCAGGAGATTGTGGAGTGCTTTAATTCCCTCTCCAATTCTATTTTGATTTAATCCCTACACGCCCCACCTTCACTTTTTCGATCAGTTAGTCATTGCCCTCTGATGAACATGGAACTGCTTGTCATTGGCCACCTGGCAGTTTCCTTTCTTCCTGTTGGTGGAATAAGATTAAAGTTTTCTGCACTCATTTTTTTCAAAGTGTCCTACACCTGCACACACACAACATAGGTGCTAGGGAAAAATAAGCACTACTGCTGTTTGGCAGTAGTGTTAGGGGAATGAAAAAAATTTAAAATATATTATCAGGATATTGTGGATTTTCCCTCCAATTCTATTTTGATTTAATCCCTCCCCTCCCCTTCACCTTTTTCACGTAAGCATTGCTCACTTTAGGCTTTGCTTGTGACTGGTTGTCTTTTCCAGTGGTGGAATGTTAATTAAGGTAATTTTTTAGATTAGATTACCTACAGTGTGGAAACAGGCCCTTCGGTCCAACCAGTCCACACCGACCCTCCGAAGAGTAACCCACCCAGACCCATTTCCCTCTGACTAATGCACCTAGCACTATGGGCAATTTACCATTGCCAATTCACCTGACCTGCACATTTTTGGACTGTGGGCAGAAACCAGAGCACCCAGAGAAAACTCACACAGACACAGGGAGAATGTGCAAACTCCACAGTCGCTCGAGGCTGGAATCGAATGTGGGACTCTGGTGCTATGAGGCAGTAGTGCTAACCACTGAGCCACTGGCAGTTGGTATATTTCACTGCATCTTACACTTACACACACACACAACCATGGCTGCTGAGGAATATGAGCAGTACTGCTGGATAGCAAAAAAAAACAGGAGATTAGAATCCCCCCAAAAATACATAATATATGTATATAATCAGGAGATTGTGGAGTGCTTTATTTCCCCATCCAATTCTATTTTGATTTTGTCTTTAGCCTCCTGTTCACTTTTTTTCACATAAGCATTGCTCACTTTGGGCTTTGCTTGTCACTGATCCATTGGTAACATGGGTATCTTTCCTAGTGGTTGAATATTAATGAAGTTATTTTCACTTGATGTCTTCACTGTTAATAATTACCTTATTAACATTCCACCACTGCAAAAGACAACCAGTCACAAGCAAAGCCTAAAGTGAGCAATGCTTACGTGAAAAAGGTGAAGGGGAGGGGAGGGATTACACATACACATGGATGCTGGGGATTATAAGCAAAAACAAACCAAGAGGTTGTAGAGTGCTTTATTTCCCCTAAAGAAAAAGAGAAACATAACCAGGAGATTAAAAAATCTCCTCAGTTGCAGACTGACTTCATGCTGGCTGGCCACTGTGCTGTGCACTAGTAAATAAAGGTTGCTCGGTGACAAGACACCGGCCTCTGGACAGCCATTTCACCGTTTTAATGCCATCTCGATAGCTTTGACAATGGGAGACCAAAACACCTTTGTTAACAAATTGCTCTCATTGTGTAGCAATAGTCAACTACAATATGACTGAAATTTCCCTTATAAGAAGCAATGATTATAGGCCGTAGTGTTGGTTATAGAAAGAGACAATATCAAGAAGGACCAAAGAGGATTGACTTAATAAGATCTCTCACTCAACAGGTTTTAAAGTTCAGGTTCTATTTCTAATATAATTTGGAATACATTATGTCAAAAGAAAAATTAAAACTAGAATAAAAATTACAACAGACCTCAAGTGTTATAGCACCCACTTTGGAAAAGTCATAGAGTCATAGAGATGTACAGAATGGAAACAGACCCTTCGGTCCAACACGTCCATGCTGACCAGATATCCCAACCCAATCTAGTCCCACCTGCCAGCACCCGGCCCATATCCCTCCAAACCCTTCCTATTCATATATTCATCCAAATACCTCTTAAATGTTGCAATTGTACCAGCCTCCACCACATCCTCTGGCAGCTCATTCCATACACGTACCACCCTCTGAGTGAAAAAGTTGCCCCTTAGGTCTCTTTTATATCTTTCCCCTCTCACCCTAAACCTATGCCCTCTAGTTCTGGACTTCCCGACCCCAGGGAAAAGACTTTGTCTATTTATCCTACCCATGCCCCATATAATTTTGTAAACCTCTATAAGGTCACCCCTCAGCCTCCGCGCTCCAGGGAAAACAGCCCCAGCCTGTTCAACCTCTCTCTGTAGCTCAGATCCTCCAACTCTGGCAACATCCTTGTAAATCTTGTCTGAACCCTTTCAAGAACTGATTATAGTTAAAAGCGTGTCTTAGAAGAGCAACTAGCTTGGTCGTAAAGTCAGCAGAATTTCAAGATCAACAAAAGAACCTCAAATACTATATTTCTTTTAACCAATTAACTTCACTTTCTCCTAAGTATACCACCCCATAACACTTTTTTTGCATGCTAGTGTGTATATGCTTCACTTTTGGAAAGGGGTTTCCTTTTTAATAAGTTTTATAGTTTACTTGAGTGAGTTTACAAAAAACTATTTCTTTAATCTTGGTCAATTTAAGAGATCTGTCTGTCTTTTTTTTTGCATTGCTTTACACATGATCAGGTATATTTTGGGTAAAAAATGCACATCTTTAAAATGAGTTAAACTCTGTTATAAACAACATTAGGAGTGAAAGAGAGGAATTTATTGATCCCTCAGAACTTCGTTTTACATCTGCTGTTTCAACCACAAGCAATGAGTACCATTGGAAGTGGGAAATTAATCCCTGGATGACTTTAGAAAAATGTCAGTACAGTTCCCTCATGGGTTGGTAGTGTTACAATATTAAAGTGCTAAAGTATCCACTTCTGAAAGTAAAGTGTTCCTACACTTGGGTGAAATAATTACGATAGTTTAAGGATTCTATCCATCGAAGAGTTAAAAGAGTACAACTTGACAGGAGGCGTTAGGGTTCTGTCCAAAAGCAAGGAATGCTGGAATCTCAAAACTTGTGGATTAGTGGTGCTGGAAGAGCACAGCAGTTCAGGCAGCATCCAAGGAGCTTCGAAATCGACGTTTCGGGCAAAATCCCTTCATCAGGACTAAAGGCAGTGAGTCTGAAGCGTGGAGAGATAAGCAACCACACTGCCCCATGGCCCAACATTTCAACTCCCCCTCCCACTCTGCCGAGGACATGGAGGTCCTGGGCCTCCTTCACCACCGCTCCCTCACCACCAGACGCCTGGACGAAGAACGCCTCATCTTCCGCCTCGGAACACTTCAACCCCAGGGCATCAATGTGGACTTCAACAGTTTCCTCATTTCCCCTTCCCCCACCTCACCCTAGTTCCAAACTTCCAGCTCAGCACTGTCCCCATGACTTGTCCGGACTTGTCCTACCTGCCTATCTCCTTTTCCACCTATCCACTCCACCCTCTCCTCCCTGACCTATCACCTTCATCTCCTCCCCCACTCACCCATTGTGCTCTATGCTACTCTCCCCCAACCCCCACCCTCCTCTAGCTTATCTCTCCACGCTTCAGGCTCACTGCCTTTATTCCTGATGAAGGGCTTTTGCCCGAAACGTCGATTTCGAAGCCCCTTGGATGCTGCCTGAACTGCTGTGCTCTTCCAGCACCACTAATCCAGAATTTGTTTTCCAGCATCTGCAGTCATTGTTTTTACCTCTCAAAACTTGTGGCCAGACATTTGGATTTGAACCTAAAGAAACTGAAACTGTTAGGAATGGCCCAACTGGAGCAAGTTAAACTGGTGAGAAAGACAAAGTGAGATGGAGAATAGAGAATTCAAGGTAAGTGAGAAAGGGAGCAAGCTTTCCAAAAGGAACAGGTCCTCTGTGTCAACTGAAGAAAGCTTTGGTGAGAGAACCACCACTAGCTCACATCGAGTACTGAGTTATTCAAGGTTCCCCATTTAATTCCTAAATTTAATGAGAAAGTAATAGAGGCCTTCTTCATTTCCTTTCAGAGACTGGCAAATCAGTTAAAGTGCTAGAAGACAGCTGGACCTCAACAGGGTCCAGAGTAAATGAACCAGCAAAGCTCACAAAGTTTCCTCCCTATTGCCTGATGAAAGTTCAGCAAATTTTGAAGTGGCAAAAAAATGTTATTCTAAGTATGTACAAACTGGTGCCTGAAATTCAATGCACTCAAGAAATAGCCTATCTAGCAGTACATTGAACTTACAACGCTCAAACAGCTCACTTTGCACTAATGGATAATAGAGCTTAAAATCAAAGCCAAATATATATCAACTTCTGTGAAATAGATTTTAGTGAAAACATTCAAAAGATTCACTCCTTCTTTCTATCAAAACTCATATAAAAGGATAAAAGGTAACAGGAGTCAGAAGGCAGCAACTCTGACTAACATCAGGAACCTCACATAGGATAGACACAGAGGGGGGAGAGCTACATGTCCTGAGACAGATGAGAGAGAAAGGGGAAGACATGAATGAATGCCATCTTGTAAAATGACAAGATCTGCATGAAACCCCATCAGATAAATTCCAACGTGGAAAACCTTGCAAATTTTATTTTTTTTTAAATTTGCATGCCAAGAAACTCTCAGAGAATCCAGCCACCAAACTGATATTTTTTACAGCATTGAAGGTGGTCAGTGTCTGTTGACGCTTGGTTGCTGGCCAGGATAATTACAGGAGTTTGTGTTCAAGGAAAGGTGACTTCTGACTGTTTACACCACCAGCAAAGAGCTCAGCATCCTCTTGGACACCAGTTGCTCCCAACCTTTTCTAACAGGAAAATTGAAGGACTTTCCACTTAAGAACAGGTTATGTTGGTAAAAGGCATGGAGGTGCCACAGTTATACCTAATATAGTATCATAGTGGAGTGAGCTTATTATGGGACTGGTAACTGTAAGTGTCATACCAAGCTTATGCATTTCAACTGTGGCCTGACTAATATCTCATATAGTTTTAGCAAAACTCTCTACTGTTATAGTCCATTCCCTTTGAAATAAAGACCATTATAGGGGTTTATAAAATCATGAAGGGCATGGATAGGGAGAACAGCTAAGTTCTTTTTCCTAGGGTAGGACAGTCCAAAACTAGAGGGCATGAGTGTAAGGTGAGCAGGGAAAGATTTAAAAGGGACCTAAGGGGCAACGTTTTCATGCAGAGGGTGGTGCGTTTGTGAGAATGAGCTGCCAGAGGAATTGGTGGAGACTGGTATAATTACAACATTTAAAAGGCATCTGAATGGGTATCTGAATAGGAAGGGTTTAGAAGGATATGAGCCAAATGCTGGTAAATGAGACCAGATTAATTTAGGATATCTGATCAGCGTGGACGAATTGGACCAAAGGTTCTGTTTCAATACTGTACATCTCTATGACTTTATGCTGAACTCGGTTGATAACTTTTTGTGATTTATGCATGAGGAGTCTTAAATCCCTCTGACTTGCAGCTATCTGCAATCTTCGTTAAAGTAATATTCAACTTCTCTCTTCTTCCTGTCAAAATGCATAGCCTCATATTATAAAGTAGCAAAATAAGAAAATAAAAAGATACTAATCATCATTCATTACTATACTCCTGCATTATGCAGCCATAAGTATCAGTGTTAAGAACTTTCACTTTGAACTCGGCAAGATGGCGGTGATTCTGTAGAACTGCTGTGGACAGCTCTGCCTAACAGCCAAGGCATACTGGTGTTTTTTGCCATCCCTGGCCAACTTATGTGGTGGAATTATTAGTTTAAAACGTTACAGAACACATATTTGTTCATATTTGGGAATGGGAAGGATGCCAAAGGGAAAAGAAGTGAGCAAACAGCAACAGGGAGGACACTCCCCTGCCACCACCTACCACACCAGAGACAGCAGCAATAGCAGCCTCTCCTGAACCCCCTGGGGACCTGACAGACTCACAGGAATTGGCTGTGGCGATGGAGAGACTTACCTTGAAAGTTGCGGCTGCGATTGAGGAGATCCATGGGGAGATTCGTGTCCATCCAACCTATTGCATCCATGCTGCAGAAGCATGAACAGGAGATCCAGGGCCTCGGGGAGAGGCTGGAGGATGTGGAGGGTCGAACTAAGGCCTCGGAAGCTGCAATGGAGTCCTCATCCAGTCAGATCAAGGTGCTGGCGCGAGAGGTGCGGGTCTTGCAATACCATATCAACGACCTCGAAAATTGAGGTTGGAGGATAAATCTCCGAATTGTCGGGCTCCCTGAAGGTGAGGAAGGTGAGCAGCCAGTCAGTTTCTTTGAAAGCTGGCTGCGGAAGTTTTTGGGCCTTTACATCATGTCCAGCAGTCTGCAGATTGAAAGGGTTTATCGGTTACAGTGCACAGGTCAGGCCTGTGCAGCGTCCCCGCCTGGTCCTAGTGCACTTCCACTCATATAAGGACAAGCAAAAAGTCATAGAAGCTTCCAGATCCCTGGGAAAAGATCCGCAGGCACTGCTGTACAAGGGGTCAAAAATCAAGTTTTTCCAGGATTTTTCAGCAGCTGTAATCCGAAAGAGGAAGTCCTTCAATGAAATTAAAAAGAGGCTGAGGAATCTGGGCATCCAGTACTCCATGAGATACCCCGCAGTACTTCGTTTCAGCCACTAGGACTCAGTTTATACATTTGACTCAGCGGATAAAACTTTGTGGACACTTTAAAATAGACGGATTGGCCTGAAGAATATGGTTAATGTTTGTTCTCTTTTCTATATTTCCCCATGTTTTCCCTTCCTTTACTAAGTCCTTTCTTTCTCCCTAATAATTTCTTTTTTGGAAAGGGGGAAAAGACTTTGGAATAAGTTGTTCCTTTTTTTTTTAATAACTGGATTTTCAGATGGGAAATTTTGTGGATGTTCTTTGTTGTCTCTCTCCCTTTTTTTGTCTGTTCTGCTTCTCTTTCAGTCACAAGTAGGGGTGTCATGAAGCCAGGGATTTTGATTTAAGGATCATCTCCTTGTTTTTTTCTGGCTTAAGGCTGGGGCACAGTCCAGGTTTGAAGGAGCTGTGAAGGAGAGGATGGGTAGGGTGAGTGCCCCTTATGGGCAGGGGTAAGAGTATTCCATTCAAGGTTCTATTGTTGGTTTTCTTTGTAGTTTTTTGGTAGTAATAGTTGTTTATAGTTATGGTAGAGTCGTTTTTGTATATATAGTTTTTCGATTCTATGAGTCTTTATTTATTTATGCTTGGTGTTTTGTAAGCAAGGTTCTCCCTCCGAGGGGTTCAAGGGTCTCTGAAAGGGGATATGGCCAACTGTCTTATTAAATGGTGCACCTGGAACATTAAGGGAAGTCATTCGCCTATTAAAAGGAAAAAAGTGCTTTCTAGACTTAAGAGGGAAAGGGTTGATATCACTCTATTGCATCTTGATTATGGGGAACACCTGAAATTACATCAGCGGGGGTTACGACTGGGTATTCTTTTCATCCTTTACTACTAAAAGTAGGGGAGTGGCGGTACTTATCCAGAAAAATCTTCCATTCACATTATTAGAGCAGGTGAAAGATGAGCAGTGACAGATTGTGATACTTAAAGTCCTGATACATGGGGAGGAATATGGCATTTTAAATGTCTACTGTCCTCCGGCGCATCCCCTCAAATTTTTGATTAGTGCTTTCTCTAAGTTGAGTGCTTTTGGAACACGGTACAATATTATAGGGGGGCACTTTAATTGTCTTTTGGTTCCGACAGTGGACAGCATGCCTTGTGGGCCCCTAACTATTTCTTCACAGGCCAAGCAGGTGGCTGACTTATGCAAGGAATTGGGGCTGGTGGATATTTGGAGATGTCATCACCCTACCGGCAGGGACTTCACCTTTTTTTCAAACCCACATAAATGTCACATGAGGATTGATCTCTTTCTGGCTCCCTCGGTCCTACTAGATTCGATTATGAGTTGTAAAATTGGGAATATAACTATCTCTGATCACGCGGCAGTATATTTGGAGGTTAAGGCCAAGAGTGAAGGGCTAGGTTTGCTGCACTGGCGTTTGGACCCCTTTCTCCTTAAGGATTCCAAATTTGTGGAATTTTTTTTGAAGGAGTTTCAGGAATTCTTGACTATCAACTCAGGCACGGCTAGTAGTCCATCCATGCAATGGGAGACTGCTAAGGCCTTTGCTACCGGATTAGCTACTCCTTATTCGGCAAGCTGGAAATGACAGAAGGAAGAACAGCAGCGTCTACTTGATACGCGGTTGAAAGCCGCAGAGGCAGCACATTTTGCACGGCCTGCGGTGACTAAGCTACAGCGGATCACAGCCCTTCGGGCTGCCTTGAATTCAATACTGGCACAAAATGCATAGAAAGAACTTGCTTTGGCTAGACAGAGGCTATTCGAATATGGGGATAGTCCAGGGAAGTATTTAGCATACCTGACTAGGGAGAAGCGTGCTCCCTAATCCATTACTGCAATCAGAGACAGCGCCAGGGTCCTTACATACGATGCTAAAAAGATTAATGAGGCTTTTCAAAGCTTTTACTCTGAATTGTATCAGTCTGAAGGTTGCGAGGACAGGAGGGCTAAAACGGAGACCACTTTTTAAGAACCTGGACCTCCCAGGGGTAACCTTGGAACAGGCCTCTCTCCTTAATGCCCCCTTGACAGTTCAGGAAATACAGGAGGCAGCTAGGCAACTTCAGAGTGGGAAAGCGCCTGACCCTGATGGTCTTCCAAGTGAGTTTTATAAGGAGTTTGTAAGGATTCTGTCAGGTTCGATGTTGGAGATGTACAATCACTCCTATATGCATGAATGCCGACCACCATCTTTGAGAGAAGGCTAATATTTCCTTAATTCTTAAGAAAGGGAAGGTGCCTGAGGATTGTGCCTCATACAGGCCCATCTCTCTGTTAAATTCAGACGTCAAGATTTTGTCCAAGATCCTGGCGCTGAGATTGGAAAGGATGTTGCCCCATATTGTTAAAGAGGACCAGGCAGGCTTTATAAGGGACCATAGATCCTCTAATAATATTAGAAGGTTTTTTTTTAGATTAGATTAGATTACCTACAGTGTAGAAACAGGCCCTTCGGCCCAACAAGTCCACACCGACCCGCCGAAGCGTAACCCACCCAGACCCATTCTCCTACATTTACCCCTTCACCTAACACTACGGGAAATTTAGCATGGCCAATTCACCTAACCTACACATTTTTGGATTGTGGGAGGAAACCAGAGCACCCGGAGGAAACCCACGCAGACACGGGGAGAATGTGCAAACTCCACACAGTCAGTCGCCTGAGGCGGGAATTGAACCCGGGTCTCTGGTGCTGTGAGGCTGCAGTGCTAACCACTGTGCCACCGTGCCGCCTACTAGTGCCACCGTGCCGCCCAAGGTTGCTGAATGTGGTCCAGGTTTGTCAGCAACGATTGATTCAGGGGTTGGTGATTTCCTTAGATGCAGAGAAAGCATTTGACTGGGTGGAATGGCCGTATCTTTTTTATGCCTCAGAACAGTTCGGTTTGGGTAGAGTCTTTGCTGGGTGGGTGGAGGTTTTATATCGCCACCCTCTGGCTGCGGTCATCACCAACGGGGTGAAGTCTGGGAATCTTAAGATTGGTAGGGATAGTCGGCAAGGGTGCCCCCTCTCACCTTTGTTGTTTACTTGGTGATAGAGCTGCTGGCAGAGGCTGGTTTCCAGCATCTGCAGTCATTGTTTTTACCTCGTTGATTTTAACCCTACTGCGAATCCTCTTGCAAGGATGCCTGCCTTGAAGAAGTTTTCCTCCTCTATCTCTCCACGCTTCAGGCTCTCTGCCTTTATTCCTGATGAAGGGCTTTTGCCCGAAACGTTGATTTTGCCTGTCTTCGGATGCTGCCTGAATTGCTGTGCTCTTCCAGCACCACTGATCCAGAATGCTGGCAGAGGCTATTTGTCAGAACATCCACATAATCGAGGGCACAGAAGATTACATTGTACGCGGATGATGTCCTTCTGTTTTTATCTAACCCAATCACCTCCGTACCCCATTTGATACAATGTGTCAATTAATTTGGGGCTATTTCAGGATATAAGATTAACTTTGCAAAATTGGAGGCTATGCCTTTGTGAACCTTAAGGACGTGCCAGAAAATGCAGGTGGCTCTAAGTTTGCTTTTAAGTGGTCACGGACAGTGTTCCGGTACCTAGGCATTTTTATTACCCCCAAGTTTGATCTGTTATTTCGGACTAACTTTGCTCATTTGCTCGACAATATTAGGCAAGATCTCCAGAGATGGGAGCCTCTTCCAATTTCATGGCTGGGCCGAATATCTCTCATTAAGATGAATGTTCTTCCTCGTTTGCTTTATTCCATGTGTATGCTCCCTATAATGTTTCACAGGTCAATGCTGCGGAAGCTTATGGGATGGTTTGGTTCCTTTGTCTGGCATCATGGGTGCCCCTCATCAAACTTACTAAATTGCAGTTGCCTCAAGGAGGGGGAGGAGTTGATTTCCCAGACATCAGGAGGTATCAATTGAGTTCCCTGCTGGCCTTTGTTTGTGACTGGGTAGGTAATGAGCCAAACTCAATATGACTGGATATTGAGGCCTCCCAAGCAAAGTGTATTAACCTATTGTTCATGGATAAGGTGACAACAGTTATGGACCACTGCCGGAACCCCATTGTCATTAGTCCAGTCAAGGCATGGAGGGCGATGCGTCAGAATGAGGGTTGTTTATCCAAGACTTCACCACTTACACCTATAGTTGGCATGCCAGGGTTCCGACCAGGGATGATGGACTCAGGGTTCAAACTATGGGGAGCGAGAGGAGTTTCTAGTTTGAGAGATTTGTTTGAGGGGGAGGTTATGATGTCTTTTGAGCAACTGAGCTGCAAATACAGGTTGCCCAGCAGAGACCTCTTCCGTTTTTTTCAGGTTAGGGATTTCATCCAGAAGAAGACTACGCTTCTCACTAAGCCCTATAAGCCTGATACAGAGAGGTTGTTGCTACGCTCCACAAACACCCTTTCGGTTAGTGCCCTCTATCGCCAGCTGGGTGGCAGGGCCTGGCAGGATATTAACCAGTTATGTGAGGTCTGGGAGCAAGAGCTGGGAGTGGAGATCTCTTCTGAAACATGGGAGAACACTCAAAAGATCTCAATCTGTAACAAGTCATGCGCTACGCAGTTAAAAGTTCTGCACAGGGCTCATCTGGCACCAGACCGTCTGGCGAAGTTTAAAAAAGGGATATCTTCAGTGTGCCCCAAATGTAAAATAAGTGAAGGTACTCTTACTCATTGCTTCTGGACATGCCACAGGCTCCGTGTTTATTGGAGCGCTGTGGCGGGAGAGATAGGTAGGGTATTGAGGACTGAATTCAAAGTAGACCCGATATCTCTCCTCTTAGGTGTACCAAATTTACCATCTTTAGACGGGCATGGGAAGAAACTATTTAATATTCTTGCATAGTGTGCACAGAAGAATATTCTGATGAACTGGGTGTCTGAGAACCCGCCGGGCTTGCTGGGATGGCAGAAATTAATTATGGAGCACATTCCCTTGGACTTTTTCACAAACGTGGTGCACCACACAACAGACAATTTTTATAAGACATGGCAGCCTTACTTGAGTTATTTGGATATAGATTTATCAGTTATCTTAACTAGGGTGTTTGTTTAACCAGGATGATTAGATTTATCAAGCCCTGGGCCCTGGAGGGGGTGTCCCAGGTTAATACGGGTATAGATTTATCAAGCCCTGGGCCCTGGAGGGGGTGTCCCAGGTTAATACGGGTATATACACAATGCTCCCGTTCCTTTGTTTGGGAGCCTTGCGCCGAGCATAGCTGTTCTGTATTTTTGTGGTTTTTTTTTTGTTTTTCTTTTTTTTTGGTGTTGCTTTGCACAGTGTTAGGGGTTGTTTTGTATTAGAGGGTAGGTAGAGTATTGTAATTTGTGGGTTTTTTCTTTTTATTATACTGATATTTGTGATTGATTGTTTTTTTTCAATAATTGTACATGTTTGTAAAGTTTTAAAAAATTGCTAATAAATATATTACAAAAAAAAGAACTTTCACTTTGCAGTCACAGCCAAAATAGGACCAGGCCAACCAATAGCTCCAGTATGCTTATGCTGCTTGCAGACAGATAGAATCCCATTGTATTTTGTGAGGCCAGCTCTCCTGTTTATTTTAACAGATTACAAATCTATAATGTTCCAAAGCTTTCTAAATGTTGGAAGAAACAGAACACATTCATGACAAAGATGAATAACAAGCCCCATTAGTAGAAACAGAATGAGCCCCCTTCTCTGTAAAAAGATTTAAAGGACATAGGGGCTATTTTAACAGGGGATTGAATACACCTGCACAAGCCTGAATGGCAGGGATACTTTAGGGTTGGAGTTATTTTAAGCAAGCAACCAAACAAGTGACTAATGTCTTTTTTTTTTCCGGCAATGACAGTTGAATTAGGATCCTAAAATGTACCAGCAGGAAGAGCAAGGTAAATCTCTTTCCACAGCCGAGTGAATTCAGGTGTTAGAAGAACTGAAACTGATACCATTCTGAGAAAAAAAGGACAACCTGAACTGCAGAAACACATCCAACTAAAAGGATTAACTCAACATTTTGCAACTGGGAAACTGTGACAGTCAGGAATCTCTAACTAACTTTAGATGGCTTAAATGTGCCTTTCACTTAAAGCAGGGTTACCTTCGAAAATATTCCCATTGTGACACTACACAGCATGAGTTTTAATCAATTAACAAGCTCTTCACAATTAGCCAACAGACTGTAAAGCTAAAATTTTGATAAATATTTAAGCTTAGCTCCTGTATATTGATACAATTGTGCCAACTGTAGTGATCAACAATACTGTTTTTGAAATTGAAAGTGGTTTATATGCTTTATTGCACCAGTCAGAAATAAATGACATTATTTTGAATCCTAAAGTAAGTCCTGCTCAGATTGGCAATGAGCTTAGCTAGTGATGTGAATGTGCACTATTTTAATTCATCAGTGCCCTGGTGTGACAATTTTAGATTTTAATTCCCCAAATCCCAATGAGTTGTTAATCTTAGTTTTGTGTTGTGAGAAAGCTTTAAGCTGAAACCAAAATGTCCTTATAAGAGGGCCAGATAAGCTTGGACCAAAAATTCATTAAAAATCTATCTTTTCCCATCTCCTACCATCTAGATCCAAGGATTCAATACAGGTTGTCCATCTCCCAACTGCAGTCAACAATAGTTCAGGATCAAGAAAAGAAGCAAAGAGAAAAATGCTTCAGTAACACAGGAGACCATGCCTTCTCTTTATTTTGTCAAATGTTTCCATAAATCTCTGCCACATGATAAGCCCAGGTGAATGCAATAGTTGCTAGTCCTTGACTTACTTCACCTCATCATTGGCAGCTTCAGCAGCTTTAAGCTCTACAATTCTCTCTCTAATCCCCTTTGGCCTTCTAACACTTTTTTTTCTTTCAAACTTTCCTTAAAATCTATCGCTTTTGGTCATTGGTCTGAGTATATTTTTTTAGATTTTTTTTTAGATTAGATTAGATTACAGTGTGGAAACAGGCCCTTCGGCCCAATAAGTCCACACCGACCCGCTGAAGCGAAACCCACCCATACCCCTACATTTACCCCTTACCTAACACTACGGGCAATTTAGTATGGCCAATTCACCTGACCCTGCACATCTTTGGACTGTGGGAGGAAACCGGAGCACCCGGAGGAAACCCACGCAGACACGGGGAGAACGTGCAAACTCCACACAGTCAGTCGCCTGAGGCGGGAATTGAACCCGGGTCTCAGGCGCTGTGAGGCAGCAGTGCTAACCACTATGCCACCGTGCCGCCCAATATTATGTTGCTTGGTGTCATATTTTCTCTGTTAATACTTCTGTGAAGCACTTAGGGTGTTTTACTACAGCGGTAGCAGAGCTCCATAATGCAATATTATTTTTGTTCCAACTCTGCATAAGCTGCAAAATAATATCCTATTTGAAGGATTGGATGATTTGAGTATTTCCCTGGATTGTATTAAAAGGATACAAACCACTTGAAATTGCATGCAAACATCAACACAACTTCAAAATTTCCAACTCTGTTCTATCTCTTTATATGTTTTAATACTTCAACCATATTACTTTAAAATCTGGACATTTTGAATCCAGTGACCCTACTTCAGAACAGTCCAATCCCTTCCCATTTACATGTCTAGTTCTGAAGAAGGGTCACTGGACTTGAAACATGAGCTCTGCTTTCTCTTCATAAATGCTGCAAGACGGCTGAGTTTCTCCAGCAATATCAGTTTCTGTTTCAGCTTTCCAGCGCCCATATTTCTTTGTTTTATCACTCTGCAATCTCCTCTGTTTTAAGGGAAATAATCCAAGTTTTAAACTTTTTCTTCTTGTGAAGTACTTCCCCATACCAAGCAATATGCCAATGACCTGAATTGTATCCTCTCCAGTGCTTTAAAATTGTTCCAGTGTGTACAGTGTGCGCACAATTACACACTGTACTCCAGCTGGATGCTGCACTGAGACTAGGCTAATTGAGGTTGCCATGGTCCCAATGAGACAATGGAGGAGTCATTGGTAGGGAGCATAAGGGACTCTGCTGTCTGGGAACACTTTCCCCATTCTGGGCCCACAGTTAAGCACCTACGTTTTATTGGGGGTAGTTCACCATGTGACTGAAGGCCCTCCAATCACTTTCACAATGCTATCAGCAATGGAAAAAGACCCTTATATCATCCTTATTTGATTGTTTGAGAGCCTCAGTTGGTCTCTGAATGGGAAGACCCTCCCTCTTGCTAAGAGAATTTCACAACATTAGAAAGATGACTAGCACTCCATTCACACCTTTACTCCATTTTTCCGTCCTCTCCGGCCATACTGCCAGTTCCCAAGGACCACTTTAAATTGCAACCCCTGTGCCCTGGAATTACGGAAATATATTCAAAATAACCTACTCCTGTCTGAAACGCAACACAAGTTTGGGGTTTCAGTATGTTTGAATACTGAAATTTATCACAACTGGGACAAGCAGATGAGTTAATGATTTCTAAATTTAGTGCTAAAGTGATAATTTAGTGAGGTGAACCAAAATCACTGAAAAGCATGTGGTAGGTAACTGACTTAAGTAGATAATGTTTGGCCAAAAACCAGTAAATAGGTCAAATAAGAGGTCAAATTGAAACAATTCACCTGCCAGGCATTTCTGTTTAGGAAGCTTGTCACCCTCGCATCAAGACTGATGGTTATGTCAGAGTTGGAACCCATTCTTAGATGCTGAAGCCCATTGAATATGTGCACTCTTTCTAGTCTGTCCCTGTAGCTTCAGTAAGGGTCCTGCAGATGGATGAGAACTAGTCTAACACCCTGTTCGGCTGGATCCAAGTCCTTTATTGAATTTACTTGAACAGTTGTTAGGGAAGAAGCCTTTACAAGTGCAGAAATAACCAATACCACTGGAAGGATTGGCTATATAGTGAAAGTTCCAAATATCAGAGTTCCCACATCCTCTTTTCAGGTGAATCCTGTGTCCATCTAGTCAACTAAGGTGCATTATTTAGCTAAGGATAGAAGCATAAAATCACCTAGGGGTTCCAGGCTGGTTTGGGTGACTTGACCCCTGAAGAACAACAATCCTTAAAACAACATTTTATTACACTGTGCCCTTTTTACAAGGAGGATAGTTAAAACATTTTAAACCCTATCTCAGTTGAAGCTCAACACTATGTGACAACCTGACTTTCTGTGCCTGATATTCCAACACATTTTCCATGTCAGGTGTCCTAGATGTTTCTCAGTGACATGTTAATGTCCACTGGCAAATCAATTAGGAACCCCAGCAACTTTGATGAGATTGTGAACAAATGTTCACAATACAAATATCTCGTCACTAATTCTGTGATTTATTCTGCTGCAGACTTTGGGGCCATTAATTGCTTCATTTTTGTGACAATCAGCATTGTTGATTCTTGAAGACTATTTGGTATTTTACTTCCCTACCGATAACGCAATTTGCTATTTTCCCATTTGCAGTTTAAAGATAGGTCCAACCCAAAACTTTAATCCATAAGTTGTCTTTTCAAATGTTGATGAACCAGTTGTACTATTCCAGTACTTTTGATTTCATTTTCTAGCTTATGAATGTAACAGACAAAAATGTTTTCCTAAAGGCACTGTCTTCCTATTGGGGTGTTCCATGGTTGCCAGGTGTGTACAGTATATATTCAAGTAATCATTCTTCATTTTTCAGCTTTGATATATGTTGGAAATCTATTTGACCACAGGGACATTACAGCTGTGTTCTATCTTGTCCATGCCTAACATTTCAGCACTCATGGGGGTCACTTGATGGTGATCAGCCCTGTGAACCCTGTTCATTACCCTCTCTAACCCAGTAACATGGTAGCAAATTGTAGCATTCCACTACTCTGCTCAGCTCAGGTCAGCTGATCCTGGGACCTTCCTTGTCAGCATTATTCATTTACTCACTGCCTTGACTAAGACTAATTTTCTTCCAGTAAAATGTGACTATAACTGTAGACTGTAGCCCTGCATGATACTGTGCTGATGACAGCTTATGACATATACCTGTAATCATTATACTCATTGCACCTACATTGGGAACACTGTTTATATATCTATGTGTATGCAGCAGCAATTAGAGTGTCTCAGGCAGTTCCAATTGAACAAAAATATTGCTTAAAGTGTTTTTAAAGAAATTGAGGTGTGACATTGTGACAAATGGGAAAGCAAGAATGATGAACTATAAGAGAGGAGAGCATGGCAGAGAGATTATGTTACAGTGCAACAAACTTTGGAGATCATTATCTCCTGTTCTTCTTGGTTGTGTTAGATGACAAACTATGTGGTCACCTGCTTTAGACCTCACAAAACTGCGTGCTTGCACTTGATGTGTCAGTTAGAGGTGTAAAGAGTACTGAATTTGTTTTACCAGATTCCAATCTCCTGCTGAATATCCACTCTTGCAAAAAATGACAAAAGTCTTCTGCCACTTCCCAATTTAATCTCTTATCTCCTCATCTCCCAATGAACATTGGGAATATGATTCTGTGAGATTCCCAGCCGCTCCAGTCTGCACTTCATTGGTGAATAAAAAATGTACATTAGTGAAAAATGAATCTGATTACATTTGTACATATACATTTTGCAAACAGTAATGATCAGGAATGAGAAGGTTAGCTAACTATTCTGCCTGTTGAAAAACAAATGGACACAGGACTAACTCTAATACTCCGATACCTTCCTAACTGTGCATGAGTAAGCCTTCCAGACCAGTGTGGGTCAGTCCCAGAAAATGTAACAAATTAACTGACTTGATCAGTTAGTGAAATAACAGTGTAGACCAGACCAGAACTGGAAGTGTAAAAAAATGATCACTGGCATGTTGTGCCCAAGGAAGTTGCACAGAAAGAAGGAAATAAGATCACGATTAGAGTGGACAGCCAATATGGATGATTGCAATAGCTAAGAGGCTTAAGAATGCTTGAGTTCTGGATGGGTATATTTTATACTGAATGGAGGTTTAAATGATGAGGAGAGGTGAAAGACAGTAAATACAGAGGAGAGGATTTCCAAAAAAACTGAAGATAGATGGTGGTAGAAACGTGCAATGTTGCAGTGATGGCAATAATGGTGGCTGTCTCAGTGGATGTGCAGCCAGAACCATCTCTCTGATTTGTTATTTGCATTCTTCCTGACAGTGAAACCTCTAGAGAGCATTTGAAGGTAAATCTGGGGTAGTTCAGAATTTCTATGCACCCTGATCTGTACTGCATACAATCCAAATATCAGGACTGGCAGTATTATAAGGATGACAACTTGCTGCCCCATTTTTTGAGTCATAGAGTTATAGAGTTATAAATCATGGAAACAGATCGTTCGGCCTGACTCTTCCATGCCAACCAGGTTTCCCAAACTAAACTAGTTCCATTTGCTTGTGTTTGGCCCATATCCCTCTAAACCCTTCCTATTCATCACCTTGACAAATGTCTTTTAAATGTTATAGTTATACGAGCATCTATGACTTCCTCTGACAGTTTATTCTACACACCAACCAAGCTCTGTGTGGAAAAGTTGCCCCACTAGTCTCTTTTAAATCTTTCTTCCATATAAAAATATGCCCCCTATTTTTGAACTCCCCAAACTGGAGAAACATCCTTCGCTATTCACCTTATCTATGCCCCTCATGATTTTATACATCTCCATAACATCACCCCTCAACCTCCTACACTCCAGTGAAAATGTTCCAGCCTATCCAGCCTCTCCTTATAGCTCATAAACTCCAGTGCTGACAACATCCTGGTAAATCTTTTTTGAATCCTCTACAATTTAATAATATCCTGTCTGCATCAGAGCAACCAGAACTGTACACAGTACATCAAAAGAAGACTCAACAATGTCCTGTACAATCTCAACATGACGTCCCAATTCTTTTACTCAATGTCTGAGTAATGAAGCAAGCATGCTAACTTGAGCCTTCAACTTGAATGCCCACTTTGCTACAGGGCAAAAACTGGAGCCACGGCAATACAAGCAGCACATGATGCTCAGCATTGCTGAGGCTAGGAATGGGAGAAATACTTTATATTGATACAATAATATATCATTCACAAAAATCATCATATTTCTGATGGGGACAAGAATAGTCGTGGACTCAGTGTGCTGTCCTTACCTCACATCTTTCCCCTACAAAATCAAGTAATACTTCTTGTCACAAAAACTCCCAGGACATTTTACCCTGTAATTTCTAATTGAAGTCAAAAACAAACAGATGTCACAATGTCACATTTCAAATACTACCATGGAGTATTTCAATTGTTAAGGATTGCTTGAACACTTCGGAAAAAAAAACAGCTTAATGAAAAAGAGATTGCATGAAATGAGTGTACTAATGAGAGAAATTGTTGTTTCATAATGCCCATCATTGTGAGAACAATACAATTTTAATTTAAAAGCTAATTCATTGAAAGTCAGTGAGTAATGTTGACCTTCGTAGTTGAGCCTCCATCAAAAAAAAGGATCCTTTACAAAATAGGGACTCTTCCATTTGGTTCAGCTTTTATTCATACAATCTTTACAATTTGTACAGAATAGGAAATTCATCTCACAAAGATCCTAGCTGGGATTGTCCTATCCAGAATTTTAGAATTAATGTTGCTTTAATCAATCAAACCAATTATATGGTATATAAATCTGATTGCTGAGTACTCACAGCCTGTTAACCTTCCTTCTTCAAAAACTTTATCTGTAAACAAAGGTGCATCTTTACTTTGGCACATGCAACAGAATGACGGTGATTCAGAAACAAGTGCAGGCTTTGAAAGGTATACTAAAGACCCTATTTTCAAAAGATTACTTCTTCTAAGTACCTTTGCTGGACATTGAAAAAGTGTGAAAGACCCATGTTAGGCCAATTTTATTGTGGAAATATGTTTAATGCATTTCAATGAACTCCCTTTACCCACATTGTAATGTATATGCTAACTTCATTTAATAAATTGTTTGACACTTCTATTGAACATTCATTCGATATTGATGCACTGAAAATATAATGTAGATTTCTGTCATTGGTAATTTCAACTAAAATGTGCAACAGTTAATAACAAGTCATGTTTAGCTACGCACTATTGATAAAGACATTCATTTGCAAAGCATTCCTGACAGATTTCTGTAAAAATCACATACCAACATGTTGTACAAGCAGAAGTGAAAGCCCAGCATTTATCTTCAGACAAAAACAAATGGACTCTTCCTCAAAGTTTTTAAGTATAATGTTATTAGTATCTTTATAGGTGGCAGTACCAATCTTCTCAACTGTAACAGTTTGTTTCTTAAATGAGAAATTTATAAAAAACACTTTTGATACAAGTATGGAGCAATAAATGGAGCAATTACTATATCTTTCCATATTCCAAGCAAGATTAAAAAACAAAAAGCGTTGAAAATATTTAGATGGTCTGGAGCAACTGTGGAGAGAAAAACAAAAATTAACATTATTGGTTAAGGACCCTTCCTCAGACTTTATCAAGAACTCGGCTCAACTTTTTTCATATTCTGATCTTCTGTTCTACCAAGATGCCTTTATTTTAATTTTAATTACTATGAGACTTCAAGATGTTTATCCCATAAATATGCCTAGCTAACTGTTTCACTTCCTGAGACTGAACAATTCAGCACAACAGTGCATTTCAAGGTGAGAATTGTGAGTTGCCCTTTTTCCAATTGTTAGTATTGGCCTAGCAATTATAGACCGTCAATTTAACTTCAGCGGTGAGGAAACTTCTAGAAACAACTACTCAGGATAGAATTAGTAGTCGCATTGAAAATGGTGGATTGGTAAGGAAGGGCAGCATGGATTTCCAAAGGGAAGGTTATATTTAACTAACTTGCTGGAGTCTCTTTGGAAGAGGTAAAAGAAGTTGGTTTGAGTATTGCTGTTGATGTGGTATATATGGGCATTCAAAAAGCATTCAATGCAATGTCAGAGAGCTGACTTGTGTTATGGACCAGACCAGACCCCCTCAAAGCATTTCAAGAAAATAGCCCAGACCCTAACTTTGCTGGTTGTTTGATGCCCATATCCCAGGAGGGATGCGACTGGTCAAACCACTTAGCTTTAAACAAAACAGAATTTATTTACAAGATTACCGAATGAAAAACAAACAAATGAGAACAGGATATAGAATAACTTAATCTATCTTAAAACCCAACTAATCATCCCAACTTAATGACACAGTTCCAAATGCTTGCAACAATCCGCATAAACACCCCTTGGCACAAAAAGTAAAATCAAACACAGGGTCTTACAGGAGAAGGAGAGATGGCAGCATGGAACACCCTCTTCCATGTTTCTTGGATCAGCAACCTCAAACTGCCTGACTGCTTTCAGTGAATAGCCAGACTGCCAAAACCAAATCAAACCAAACCAGAGGGAAAGCTGAGCTGGGAGAACTAGCCAGTCATCTATTATTGTACGTGTTTTTTTAAAACCTAAAAGCTTTTTGCCTGAAGCAGTATCTGTTAGCTATAATCAAATTGGCCCTAAAACTCACCCAAGCCAGATTTGTTTGGAATCACTGTTTTTACGACCTCCTGAAAAAAACCCAAGGACAACATAACCTTGTTAAAGGAGCAGCATCATCACACTACCACCCTTAAAAAATGTGAACCATCAGTAACCAAAAATGGCTTCATTTTAAAACCTTTTAATCTTAAGTTGTTAGTAGACTACATTGCGTAGACAATAATCATGCAAACATGCACGACTACATTTTGTTTCAGTGTTTTATTCCTGCCACCAAACACCTCCATTTCTCATTCAAGTCTTGACAATGCATTGGCAGTCACATTTTCTCGTCCTGCCACATACACAGTTTTCAAAGTGAATGGCTGTAACAACGAGGACAACAAAACAGTCTGGTATTTTTGCTCTTAAATTTCTCCACAAACTTCAATGGGTTATGATCAGTATATACAATCGTCTCAGATATGTTACGGGTAACATAAACATTGAAATGTTGTAACGCCAACACCAAACTCAAAGTTTCCTTCTCAACTGTCAAGTACTTCTGCTGATGAATGTTCAATTTCCAGGAGCAATACCCGATAGATCTTTCTATCTTCTTGTTGTCTTCCTATCTTCTTGTGGTCTTCCTGCAAGAGGACATCACCAAAACCCACATCACTTGCATCGATAGCCACCTTGAATGGCTTTGTGTAATCAGGTGTGGCTAATACTGGGGCAGTGGTTAACACAGCTTTCAGGCTATCAAATGCCTTCAGACAGTTCACTGTCCACTGAAACTTCTTGCCTTTCTTTAGCAATTCAGTGAGTGGACCAGCACACTGCTAAAATTTGGTACAAATTTTTGATCAAATCCACTCAATCCCAGGAATCGTAGTATGTCCTTTTTGTTGATAGTATGGGAAACTCCCCAATTACCGTGGGGAGTTTTGTGGGGCCATTTGTCCCTGTCCAACAACATGGCCCAGGAAGGTGACTTGGCCTTTGGCAAATTCACTTTTAACTAAATTTATCACTAAGCCTGCCTTCCAAAGTTGATTGAACAAGTCTGATAAATGTTGCAAATGTTCCTTCCATGTGTGACTAAAAATCACAAGGTCATCAATATATACAACACAATTGGGTAATCCGGTCATGACCTTATTGGTTAGTCTCTGAAATGCGGCTTGCACATTTTTCATACCAAATGGCATGACTTTAAACTGATACAGTCCATTACAAAAGCTGAAATTGCCTTCATTTTTTCAGGCATAGGTATCTGCCAGTATCCTCTGAGCAAATCCAACTTAGAAATATAAGTTGCTGGTCCCAACACAGTCTTCCAAATGCGGAATCGGATATGCATCAGTCTTTGTAACTGCATTTACTTCGCAATAGTCCACAAATAGCGTTGGGTACCATCTGATTTTGGCACCATTACTATGGGTGAGCTCCAGTCATTGTAACTCACTTCGATTATGTTATTTTGGAGCATAAGTTTCATCCCCTTTTAAACCTGTGCCAACTTTAGGGGGTTATGCTGATGTTGGTAAATCGGAACAGCATCTCCTTTATCTACATCATGCATAATTAGGTTAGTACTTTACAGCTTATTTCCACATATCTCCCCATGTCATAGTAATAACTCTTTCAGGTTATTTCTGTTTTCCTCTGGAAGGTAACTCAGTACTTTACCCAATTTTTGATCATTTTCTCATTGCCCAGTTTGATTTGAGGAATGTCCAATGCAGAATCCTCTGAATGTGGTTCTTCCCTCTGTGTTGTAATCAATAACACAGCCCCCTGTGGCTTTCCTTCCAATAAAAATACATTTTGAGCATAGTCACATGACACATTCTGTGAGATTTCTTTCTGTCTGGAGTCCTTATCAAATAGTTTACCTCACTCAATTTTCTTTCAACTTGATAAGGTCCACTTGATAAGGTGCTTTTAAAGGTTCACCTATCACTGGAAGTAACACTAACATCTTATCCCGATAGCAAAATGGTGAGTTTTTGATTTCTTATCTGCTACCTGTTTCATTATATGATGTGAAACTTTTAAATGCTGTCTAGCCAACTACCCTGCTCTATTTAATCATTCCCGAAAATTTGACACTTAGTCCAAATATCTGTTCTTTGAATCTTGACTTACCAATTTTTCCATAATCAATTTTAGCAGTCCTTTCATGCCCAAAAACTCAGTCAAATGGACTGAATTTCATCGATTCATTTGGTGCAAAACTGATCACAAAAAGCATAAATGGAATTCCTTAATTCCAATTATCTGGGTAGTCTTGACTATAAGCCATCAACATGGTCTTTAATGTTTGATGCCACCTTTTTAGTGCTCTCTGTATCTCTGGATGGTATGCTGTAAATTTGAATAATTTTATTTCTAACCTGTTCATAACTTCCTTGAATAACTATGATGTAAAGTTTGATCCTTGATCTGATTGTATCTCTGTGGGGTAGTCCATATCTAATGAATAATTTGAGTCATTCCTCTCCAATCCTTTTAGCTGTGATATTGCGTTGTGGAATGGCCTTTGGAAATCAAGTGGACACATCCATTATTGTTAACAAATATTGATTCCCACTTTTTGTTTTAGGTAGGGGCCCCACGCAATCAATTAAGACTCTTGAGAAAGGTTGCTCAAATACAGAAATGGGTAGTAAAGGTGCAGGTTTTATTACTGCCTGTGATTTTCCAATTACCTAACATGTATGACATGCCTTGCAAAAATCAACTGCATCCTTGTGCGTTCCAGGCCAGTAAAAATGTCTGTGTATTTTAGCTTAAGTATTTTCTCACTCCTAAATGACCCCTTAGTAGTAGCTCATGTACCATTCACATCATCTCCTTTCTATAACCCACTGGCAATACAACTTGATGAACTTCTGCCCATTTCTCATCTGCCTGAATATGTGATGGTTCCATTTCATCATTAAGACATAATTTTAAGATAATAACATGCAGGGATATTTGGATTATTTTTCTGTGTATGCCTTTTGATATAATTGCTTTAAATTTTCATCTTTCTGCTGTAACTCAATTAACTTATCGGAGCTAGGAATGGCTGCTTTGTCATCTATCTGTTCCTGCTTTGTCTCTGATCAAACAGGGTCTCTGCTAATTCCACTTCATCTTTCTTACCTGTACTTGTTGATCTCTCCACTTTCAACTGATGACTTTGTGACCTCAAAATCCCAGAATATATGTCCTGCAATAGTTCAGTTGCCTGAGTTTCTATTGGCTTTTCAACCACATTAGGTAGCACTGCTACCTGTGAACCAGCTATATCATTAGCAATGATAAGTTGTATTCCTGGAGCTGAGAGTTTGCCCAGTACTCCTATCACAACTTCTCCACTCTTTACTGGACACTCTAACCTCACTCTACATAATTAAATGCTTCTTGTATCACCGTGAATTCCCGTTACTAGCACCTTTTCTGGGAATAGTCCTTCAGAGTTACATATCTCCTCATCCTTCAACATCACAGATTGAGTAACCCCTTTACCTGCTGCTCCTGGCCTATGCAAGTAAAACTTTATCTTTGTAGATATATGGTTTAAGAAGATCTGGCACTTCCTCCTTAACCAACCCCTGACCAGCTTGTACATTCCGGTGCAGCTTTCTAGCCTCCACTGTGCTTTCCATTATCATTCCAACAAAATTCACTGGCTTATCCTGTTCTACATTTGGCTTCCCAGTACTTTTCCTAACCCACCACCACTGTGATTTCATGTGACCTATTTTATTTCAGTGAAAACACCAGAGCTTTTTAACTTCTCTTTTCCCTTCAAGGGTTTCCTTTTCACCCTGTGGTAAGTTATCCTTATGATCTTCACTGAGATCTACCTTTCCCGTTCCATGCGAGGATTCTCTATTCCCTAATTTCTATCCCTCATGAATTGAAATTTATTTTGGAAGCCAAAGTTTGATTTATGGACCAACTCATAATCATCAGCCATTTCAACTGCTAATCTTGCCAGTTTAAAGCTCTGCTCTTCCACATGAGTTCTCACTACTTCAGAAAGTGAATTTTTGAAATCCTGTCGAAGTGCCAATTTCTGAAGGTCAAATTCCCTCTCTTTTTTTCCTTTCCTCTCTCTCATCATATCTCTCTTTCTCTCTTTTTTCTTCTTGTACTGCTAAAGCAACTCATTATTTTATTTTTCTTCTGCTTTTAATCATATTCATTTCTGTTGCCCTTTCCTTGTCATTTGCCTCTAACGCAAGCTGCTTCATTTTCAATTGAATTTTTCCATCTCTAAAGATTCTGATAGCGTTTCCAGCAAACTTAAATGCTGAGGCTATTGTTGTAATTATCTCTCCTTTCCTCACGGAAGGAGACAGCTCCAGCTTCAGCTTGTCTGCTAATCCAGCAGCCTGGCCTTAAACACCATTTGTAAAAACTCCAAAGTCACTTCTTCCACCCCCAGAAAAGTCTTGGTGACTGAAAGAGCCGTTGCTATTCCAAGCACTGTTTAAATCAAACAAATTCAACAGTTGTACCAAAAGTCACTAATACCTACCAATAGCTGCCTTTGAGTCCAACAACCATAGCCCCAGTTTGGAACTACAGAACAGCAGGTTGGCTCAGTGGTTAGCACTGTTGTCTCACAGCGCCAGGGACTCGGGTTCAATTCCTGCCTCGGGCAACTGTCTGTGTGGAGTTTGCACATTCTCCCCGTGGGTTTCCTCTGGGTGCTCTGGTTTCCTCCCACTGTCCAAAGATGTGCAGGTTGGGTGAATTGGCCATGCTAAATTGCCCGTAGTGTTAGGTGCATTAGTCAGGGGAATGGGTCTGGGTGGGTTGCTCTTCGGAGGGTCAGTGTAGACTTATTGGGCCGAACGGCCTGTTTCCACACTGTAGTGAATCAAATCTAATACATCCCAGATGAGCTCCCAGTCTTTTATGGACCAGGCCAGACCCGTTCAAAGTATTTTAAGAAAGAATCCCAAACCCACACAAGCCAGACTTTTTGGAATCACTGCTTTTACAACCTCCTGAGAAAGGAACCAAGGACATCATAACCTTTTTAAAGGAGCAGCAGCATCACAACTTGTGAGACAAAGGAATATATCATAGAATGAAAGGGAATGTTGCAACTCAAACACAAAATTGGTTGAGTGATAGGAAATAGTCAGTTGAGCTGTAAGTAGTTTTGTAATGGAATTTCCCAGGGTTGGTTTAGTTTTTACCAATAAATTTAATCATCTATATTTGTGTGGAGGAGACAATTTCAAAATTTGTGAATTGTACAAATTTTAGCAGCATTATAAACTGAAAAGGATTGTGTAGAACTCCAAAAGGATTTTTTTACATAGAGGGTGGTTTATTTGTGGAATGAATTTCCAGAGGAAGTGGTGGATATTGGCACAATTACAACATTTAAAAGGCATTTGGATAAGTACATGAAAAGGAAAGGTTTGGTGGGATATAGGCCAGGAGCAGGCAAATGGGACAAGTTTACTTTGCGAATATGTTCGACATGGACTGTTTGAACGAAAGGGTCTATTTCCGTGTTGTATGACTCTATGACCCAATGATATAAACAATGAAGTGGAGTGGGCAGATATGTGGTAGATGAGGTTCAATGCAGAAAGATGTGATGGGATTCACTTTAGTCGGAAGAATATGGATAGACAATACAAAATAAGGGACATATTTCTTGAAGAGTGCAAGAGCAGACGGACCTGGGTATATGTGCACAGATCATTGAAGGTAGTGATGCAAGTGAAGAGAGCAGTCTACAAGTCATACAGCATCCTCGGCATTATTAAAGTGGCATAGAGTACAAAAGCAAGGATATTATGCTGAACTTATATAAGACACTTGTTTGACTTCAGTTGGAGTATTATATGCAGTTCTGCGCGCCATACTACTGGAGAGAATACTGAAGCAATATACAAGAATGGTGCCTGGGCTGAGAAACTTCAGTTATGAAGATAGATTGAAGAAGTTGGGACTATTTTCTTTGGAGAGAAGGCACAGGGGAGATCTGATAGACATTTTGAAAATCATGAGAAGACTGGACAGAGTAAACAGGGATAATGCTTGTAAAAGGATTCAGAATGAAGGGGCACAAATTTAAAATTATGTGTAAGAGAAGCAAGTGTGAGGTTGGAAAACCTTTTTCACACAATGAGCAATTGGAGTACTGAATGTACTGCCCAAAATTGTGGTGGGGGCAGGTTCAATTGAAAGGGCATTGGATGACTTTTCAAAGAGAAACAATTTACAAAGGTATGGAGAAAAGGCGGGAGAATGGTGCTAAGTCATAATGCTCATTTGGAGAGCAGTGCAGACATAATGCACCAAATGGCCTTTTTCTGCACCATAAAATTTATCTGATTCTATAATGTTATTTTATCTGCCGAGACTTATTGTCACAGCCTCCGTTTATTTGGCATTTTAAGCATAGCATTGGCATTTTATATCAGGATTACACTTCGGTCTGTCATCTTGGCATCCTTTCATCTGTATAAGTTGAATGTCCTGCAGCAAACCAAATCCATTGGCTTTGCAGTTGGACTCGACTGTTGATGGCTGAAAAGAGCAATCCATTAGAGGTAGATTCTGCCATAAATACCCTAAGTGAAGCTTTATCAGATTTGTTTTGGTTTTCTGTGTTGGGATCAGCTGCCAAGCCACTGCTTGATATGTTTCCGCAGGTTGCCCCACAGGCAATATCCCCATTTTTCTCTGTTGTCAGTTAGTAATTTCCCAATGCAGTGCCTAGGGCCTTCTTGTCACATTTTCAATCATTCTTGAATTGGGGCTTTCGGTATTTGTACTTCTGGTTATGGATACATCAGCATACAGAAAATTCTTGGGTACGTGACCATCTTTAATTCTGCGAATCTTTCTGAGACAGTGAAGTTACCTTGTTCTCAGAGTTACTCTCAATACATTCTAACTTTCCAATACAGTTCTCCATTGTAGAATAGGAAATACAATACCTGCCTTTTTCCCTCCTCTCTTCTAACTTTCAAAACTCCAAACACTTATTCCAAATGAAACAGCGATTTATTTGTACTTCTTTCAATTTAGTTTATGTATTTCCTGCTCTTCATGGTCTTCTCTATCATATGAAAACTGAATGCAGACTGCTTTGCGGAACATTTTCATTCAGTCCACAAAAATGAGCTTCCTGTCAGTTGGCACTTTAATCCTTGACCTTGCTCCCACTCTAAGGTCTCTGTCCTGGGCCTGCTTTAGTTTTCCAGTTGAACTGAATTCAGTCTTCAGGAACATTACTTCATCTTTCAGCTTAGTGTTTTACAACCTGCTGCACTCAATACAAAGATCAACAACTTTACACCACATCCTCTGTCTCCATTTTCCTTCTTTTTCTTTACCAGTTCTGGTTTTTTAATTTCCTTGTTCTTTCATTTTGCACTCGGATTGCTGATATCTAGCCATTCACACTACATATAGACACATCTTTTGTGACTTTAATTGTCACATAATCATTCCCTTTTTCTTTTGTGCTATGAAAGCCATGAATTGTCATTTAAGCTCTCCCTCCACCCAGCCTATTAGAGACCTTTCCTTATAGAACCATAGAGAAATACAGTAGCTAAACAGATGCTTCGGTCCAACTCATCCATACTGACCAGATGTACTAAGTTAATCTAGTCCTATTTGCCAGCAATTGGCTCACATCCCTCCAAACCCTTCCTATTCATATACCCCTCCACTTCCTTTGGAGAAAACAGCCCCAGCCTGTTCAGCCTCGCCTGAAAGCTTAAATCCTCCAACCCTGGCAATATCCTTATAAATCTTTTCTGAACCATTTCAAGTATCACAACATCCCTCCTTCCCCATTATTACCTTCATTACACATGGTTGCAACCTGTAACTTTCTCCTGTTTCTACAATGCTGATGAAAGTTCATTACCAGGAAATATTAATTCTGTTTCTCTTCACAAATGCTGAATGTTGAATATTTGCATAAGAACATAACAACTATTCCTGGAAAGACATCCAGGAAAGTTTTTTGGGTGGAACTGATAAATAAGAAAAGGATGATCACCTTATTGGGGTTATATTACAGACCCTCTAATAGTCAGATGGAAATTGAAAAACAAATTTGTACGGAGCTCTCAGTTATCTGTGAGAATAATAGGGTGGTTATGGTAGGGGATTTTAACATTTCAAACATAGACTGGGACTGCCATAGTGTTAAGGATTTAGATGGAGATGAATTTGTTAAGTGTGTACAAGAGAACTTTCTGATTCAGTATGTGGATGTACCCACTAGAGAAGGTGCAAAACTCGACCTACTCTTGGGAAATAAGGCAGGGCAAGTGACTGAGGTGTCAGTGGAGGAGCACTTTGGGGCCAGAGACCATAATTCTATTAGATTTAAGACAGTGGTGATGGAAAAAGATAGACCACATCTAGAAGTTGAATTTCTAAATTAAGAAAGGCCAATTTTGATGGTATTAGGCAAGAACTTTCAAAAGCTGATTGGGGACAGATGTTCGCAGGTAAAGGGACGGCTGGAAAATGGGAAGACGTCAGAAATGAGATAACAAGAGTCCAGAGACAGTACATTCCTGTTAGGGTGAAAGGAAAGGCAGGTAGGTATAGGGAATGCTGGATGATTAAAGAAATTGAGGGTTTGGTTAACAAAAAGAAGAAAGCGTAGATCAGGTATAGACACGCCAGATCGAGTGAATCCTCAGAAGAGTATAAAGGCAGTCGGTGTACACTTAACAGGGAAATCAGGAGGGCAAAACGGAGACATGAGATAGCTTTGGCAAATAGAGTTAAGCAGAATCCAAAGGGTTTTTACAAATACATTAAGGACAAAAGGGTAACTAGGGAGAGAATAGGGCCCCTCAAAGATCAGCAAGGCAGCCTTTGTGTGGAGCCGCAAGAGACAGGGGAGATACTAAACGAGTATTTTGCTTCAGTATTTACTGTGGCAAAGGACATGGAAGATATAGAATGTAGGGAAATAGATGGTAACACCTTGAAAAATGTCCCTGTTACAGAGGAGGAATTGCTCGATGTCTTGAAATGCACAAAAGTGGATAAATCCCTGATCAGTTGTGCCCTAGAACTTTGTGGGAAGCTAGGGAAGTGATTGTTGGGCCTCTTGCTGAGATATTTGTATCATTGTTAGTCACAGATGAGGTGCTGGAAGACTGGAGGTTGGCCAACGTGATGCCACTTTTTAAGAAAGGTGGTAAAGATAAGCCAGGGAACGATAGACCAGTGAGCCTGATGTTGGTGGTGGGCAAGCTGTTGGAGGAAACCTTGAGGGACAGGATGTACATGTATTTGTAAAGGCAAGGACTGATTAGGGATAGTCAACATGGCTTTGTGCATGGGAAATCAAGTCTCACAAACTTGATTGAGTTTTTTGAACAAGTAACAAAGAGGATTGATGAGGGCAGAGTGGCAGACGTGATCTATATGGATTTCAGTAAGGCATTCGACAAGGTTCCCCATGGGAGACTGGTGAGCAAGTTTAGGTCTCATGGAATACAGGAAGAACTAACCAGTTGAATACAGAACTGGCTCAAAGGTAGAAGACAGAGGATGGTTTTGGAAGGTTGTTTTTTAGACTGGAGGCCTGTGACCAGTGGAGTGCCACAGGATCAGTGCTGGGTCCACTACTTTTAATCATTTATATAAATGATTTGGATGTGAGCATAAGAGGTATAGTTAGTAAGTTTGCCGATGACATCAAAATTGGAGGTGTAGTGGACAGTGAAGAAAGTTATCTCAGATTACAATGGAATCTTCGTCAGATGGGCCAATGGGCTGAGAAGTGGCAGATGGAGTTTAATTTAGATAAATGTGAGGTGCCACATTTTGGGAAAGCAAATCTTAGCAGGACTTATATACTTAATGCTAAGGTCCTAGGAAGTGTTGCTGAACAAAGAGACCTTGGAGTGCAGGTTCATAGCTCCTTGAAAGTAGAGTCACAGGTAGAGGCACTAAGATAGTGAAGAAGGTGTTTTGTATACTTTCTTTTACAGGTCAGAGTATTGAGTAAGTGTGTTGGGAGGTCATGTTGCAGCTGTACAGGACATTGGTTAGGCTACTGTTGGAATATTGCATGCAATTCTGGTCTCCTTCCTATCAGAAAGATGTTGTGAAACTTGAAAGGGTTCAGAAAAGATTTACAAAGATGTTGCCAGGGTTGGAGGATTTGAGCTATAGGGAGAGGTTGAGTAGGTTGGGGCTGTTTTCTGTGGAGCGTCGGAGGCTGAGGGGTGATCATATAGAGGTTTCTAAAATCATTAAGGGCATGAATAGGATAAATAGGGGTCAGGGAGTCCAGAACTAGAGGACATAGGTTTAGGGTGAGAGGGGAAAGATATAAAAGAGACTTACAGGGCAACTTTTTCACTCAGAGGGTGGTACGTGTATGGAATGAGCTGCCAGAGGAAGTGGTGGAGGCTGGTACAATTGCAACATTTAAAAGGCATTTGGTTGGGTATATGAATAGGAAGGGTTTGGAGGAATATGGGCCGGGTGCTGGCAGGTGGGACTAGATTGAGTTGGGATATCTGGTCGGCATGAACTTGTTAGACCGGAGGGTCTGTTTCCATGCTGTACATCTCTATGATTCCAACTAGGAACAGGAGTAGGCCATCTGGCTCTTCGAACCTGTTCCGCCATTCAATAAGATCATGGATGATCTTTTTGTGGCCTCAGCTCCACTTCCCCGCCCTCTCATCGTAACTCTTAATTCCTTTACTGTTCAAAAAAATTATCCATCTTAGCTTTAAAAACATTCAACGAGGAAGCCTCAACTACTTCACTGGGCATGGAATTCCACTGATTTACAACCCACTCGGTGAAGAAGTTCCTTCTCAATTCAGGCTTAAATCCGCTCCCCCTAATTTTGAGGCTGTGCCCTCTTGTCCTCATTTCGCCCGCCAGTGGAAACATCCTCACTCCTTCTATCTTATCTAATACCTTCATAATTTTATATGGTTCCATAAGATCCCTCCTCATTCTTCTAAATTCCAATGAATATAATCCCAGTCTACTCAGTCTCTCCTCATAAGCCAACCCTCTCATCTCTGGAATGAACCTAGTGAACCTCCTCAGCACCCCCTCTCGCGCCAGTACATCCTTTCTCAAGTAAGGAGACCAAAACTGTGTGCAGTACTCCAGGTGCAACACATCATGTTTTAATAAAATCTGGAAGAACTGCGAATGCTGCAAATCAGAAACAAAAACAGAAATAGCTGGAAAAGCTTAGCAGGTCTGGCAGCATCTGTGGAGAAAAATCAGACCTGAAACATTCGATCTGAAACATTAACTCTGGTTTCTCTCCACAGATGCTGCCAAACCTGCTGAGCCTTTCCAGCAATGTTTGTTTACATTCTGTTTTAATACGCTCAAAACTCTTACAATCTATTGATGGAGAGGGATAAGTGTGCACTACAGGGCAAGAGTTATAGCTGGGGGCAGGGAAATTATGATGCGGTGAGGCATGACTTAGGATGTGTGGCTTGGAAAAGTAAGCTTCAAGGCAAGGGCGTAATTGATATGTGGAGCTTGTTCAAGGAGCAACTATTGAGTGTCCTTGATAAGTATGTACCCGTCAGGCAGGGAGGAAAGGGTCGTGTGAGGGAGCCGTGGTTTAATAAGGAATTGGAATCCCTTGTTAAATGGAAGAGGGCGGCCTATGTAAAGATGAGGCGTGAAGGTTCAATTGGGGCGATTGAGAGTTATAAGGTAGCCAGGAAGGACCTGAAGAGAGAGCTAAGAGCAGCAAGGAGGGGACATGAAAGGTCCTTAGTTGGTAGGATTAGAGAAAACC
>NC_057712.1:74372571-74390320 GCF_004010195.1 Chiloscyllium plagiosum
TCCGGGTGCTCCGGTTTCCTCCCACAGTCCAAAGATGTGCAGGTTAGGTGAATTGGCCATGCTAAATTGCCCTTAGTGTTAGGTAATAAGGGGTAAATGTAGGGGTATGGGTGGGTTGCGCTTCGGCGGGTCGGTGTGGACTTGTTGGGCCGAAGGGCCTGTTTCCACACTGTAAGTAATCTAATCTAAAAAAAAATGTCTATCAGTTGTATAGAGGTGGGATTTATAGATAGGTTAAGTGAGTGAGCAAAGAATTGACAGACAGAGAATGATTGAGAAAATTTGAGGCAGCCCTCTTTGGCTGGGATATCAAACACCAGAATATTATTTAAATAGAGAGACTGCAAAATTACGGAGGGCCTTGGGTGCCTTTGTAAATGAATTACAAAAAAGTTAGCAGGTAATTGAGGAAGATAAATAGAAATTTGACTGTTATTGTAAGAGGGGTGGAATATAAAATAAAGGAACAAAAACAGAAGTTGCTGGGAAAGCTCAGTAGATCCAGTAGCATCTGTGAAGAGAAATCAGAGTTAATGTTTTGGGTCTGGTGACTCTCCCTCAGAACTGATGGTAGTGAATAAAATGTCAATTTATATGCAGAAGATAGAGTGGGGGAGGGGTAAAGAGTAAATGACGAGTAGGGATAGAACCCAAAAGAGAGAAGACAGTTGGAAAGACAAAAGAGTGGATAATGATCTGGCTAGGAGGGTGACTAGCTGTTAATGAGAATGTTAGTGACTAACAATAGGTAGTGTGTATTGGCAGACTACGTGACAACAAGGCCTGGTGTGTGGAGTAGGGGGCTCAAACGTAGGAGATTTCAAGCCCTATAGTTATTGAACTCTATATTGAGTCCAGAGGGCTGCAGGATCCCCAAGTGGAAAATGAGCGCTGAGCTTAACTGGGCACTACAGCAAGCCTAAAACAGAGATGTTGGTCAGGGAACAGGATGGTGTCTTAAAAAAACTCTGGAAGCTCAGGGTCTTTTTTGCAGGCAGAATGTAGAAAGTAAAACTATGTAAGCCTTGCTTCAACTATACAGGATATTGATGAACCTGCATATAGAATATATATATATTTCTGGTCTGGAGGGATGAAATGGAATAGAGACAATTCAAATAAGATTAACAAAGGAGATTCCTACGATGAACAGGTTATTCTATAAGAAATGGTGGTCAGGTTGGGCCTAAAGACATTGCAGTTTAGAAGAATGAAAAATTATTTTATTGAAACTTGAAAGATTCTAAGGGGTCTTGACAGGGTCGATACTGAGACAATGTTCTCAATTGTGGGGGATGTAGAATTGTGGGGTACAGTTCAAAAAACAATAGATCTTTCATTTAAGATGGAGATGAGGAGGTTTTCTGTTCTCAGAAGGTTGTTAGTCTTTGCCATCCATTTCCACAGAGAGCACTGGAGACTAGGTTGTTGAATATATTCAAGGCTAGATTAGACAAATATTTGATTGACAAAGTTTTTGGGGGGGACAGGCAGGAAAGTTGAGTTAAGGCCACAGTCAGATCAATTGTGATCTTTTTGAAATGCAAAATATGCTCAATGTGTGGAATGGCCTACTCCTGCTCTTATTTCTTATGATCTAACGGCTGAGAGGGATGTTTTGAATTCTATGATGAGTGTCTAATCTCTGAGAAGTAAGATATACAATGCAACTTACATTTTTGTCTTCAGCATAATAAAACATCTCATATCACCTTAGTGAGGCACCAACCCAAGATTGTGTAGTGACAATAGAAAGGTCAGAGGTAGTATTCAAAGGCACGATCAAAGAGGTGGATGTTGAGGAGGTATTTGAAATGAGTGGAATGATGTAGTAAAATTGAACTTTTTAAAGAGAATGTTGCAGTGTGGAGTGAGTGAGTAAATATGCTGCATTTTTTGACAATTGTCTGATACTCAGTCAGGAATTCCAACCATGAATTTAACTCCAAAAACGGTGGTTCAATTTATATTATTTACCTCCACCAGAGGTTTAGATTCAAAGTGGAATGTATGTTAATTTTATCACGTTTTAATACCTGCATCATATCTGGACATTTTAACACATAATATTGGCACACAGAGTGATGTAAACTGACCACAGGAATTTGTGCTACATCAATCACTTCGCTATTGAACTCGTATCTGTCAATCCTAGCTCTTTACTGACATGAAAATGGACAGTCCTGACAATTGCTCTCAGCACACCTTAACCTCACACCTCACAAATCAACAACCCATCATCTCTTCAGTATCTTCTTTTACATGAGTGTTTCCTCTCTTTGCTGAATGTGCTTTTTCAGGTAGTTAGTGTTGTTCTGCATCATTAGGCACACTGTGTGTATCCTCTGTATAGATCTGAAAACATAAGCCTGGGGCGAGGTTTTAATGGCAGGGGTGGATGACATTCAGCTCTTAGGTATTCCAGGAGCAGGAAGTAATGCAGATCAGTTTACTGCCTAAGCAAGAGCTTGTTTGTTTACTAGTTCTAGCGCTGATCCTGCATTTCAGGTGTTAAAAAACAATCCACTCATGGTAAGATTGATCTAAACTGAGAGCTACTTAATTTTATTTCACACATGTTTAGGTATAAATTTCAATCGTTACCGATCCATTTAATGTTGCTGGTTAACAACGTTTAATGCTGCTGTGAGATCTCAGACAATATTGTAGCATTTGAGATATCGTAAATTGGCATTGAGTTTTATAGTTATAGATATAGCTGGATGTTTAAATGCTGGTGGATAACAGTGAAGTTTGGCTTCAACAGCTGAAGAAGCCAATTTGTAGACACATTGACCATTATGGAACTCAAAATACATAAGCAGTGGAGGGCAAATTTGTCCCTGATAGGAGTCAAAGGACCTGGGAACATTCAGTCGTTGGGGCAACCAATGGAAGTAAAACTAGAACAGTTAGAACCTGAAACACAATGCTCCATTAATCATAGGTTGATTCTCTTGTACTTGCTGCTGATGAGCCTATCAGGAGTGAGTCTGTGAGAGAAGCATCCTGTGATTGGAGAAGTAGTGAAGAGGTGAGTGGCAGCTATGAACATGTTTGCAGAGACTGGAGCAAGCAGGGCTGGGTAAGTGGGACCACTGAGGTCAAAGGTACTATGACCAGAGAACAGGGGAGGCGGAAAGATGGGCTGCAACACTGCTGAACCCTGGGCCTGGGGAGTCAAGCTAGTTTGTCGAAGAAAGGGGTAAAATAACTGTAATTGAGGGGGAAAGTGGTGCAATGAGAAAGAGAGGACCTGCAAAATGTGGGAGAAGAACTGAAAATGGAGGGAAGAGCAGCACAGACTAGGGGATTTGAACTGCAAAATGGAAGAGAGGGACTGTGAAGGTGTGGAGAGGAGCAACTAAGTATGGGGATGGGGGAAAAGATTGTAAAGACAGTTTTAAACCTTTCTGTAATGGAATAGTATGAATGTTAGTATTGTAATGAACACTTAACTGGATTCTTTAAATTTCAAAATTATATTCAGTTTTTAAATTTCAAAATATACTTCATTCATATATACATATATATACACTTCTGTACAGAGGCATATCAAGGAAACAAACAAACACTGGAGTTTGACTGTATCCAAGGCGTCACTTACTAGTACAAGGTTATATCTACATACGTTTGGGGCACCGTGAGGGTCTGAACAGACCCCCATTTAACTTCAGCAGAAAGACCTTAGACATTGGTCATTCGCTGCTGCGCCTGGGTGGCAGCTACCCCAAACTTTAGTGTGTCCCTTTGATCTAAGATTTAAAAGTAATTTGAGATACAAGTTGGGCAAAGTTTTGTTTCTATTGTTACTATGAGTTTGTACCATAAGAAAATACCTGCTTAGCCTAGGCACGCGATAATATTTACTTAGCTGTACTCCAAGAATATTTACTTGAACTACAACACTGATACAATTGATAGAAAGTTTGGAATATTTCTGTTGAAAATACCAACAAAATAACAAGAATGATATAAACCTCATTGCTAATTATGTTTTATTTTATCATCCTTCTGTTTGATCAGCAGTCTTAATAGGAAAAAATTATTGAATCCCTTAGCATGCTTCCCTTTTTTCCCATATCAACAACATATATCTATTTAAACATTTACAAGATCACTGTGCAACATAAGGACTATTAAATTCTAAAAATAGGTGTTATAATATTTTATTGATATAATATTTGCTAATAATTCACTTTCGATGGAATACATCTATCAATGTACATTGCTGCCTATATTAAGGAAGTCATTTGTAACATTAACATGCAAATATTGATTAAAATATGCTACACTATGAATGAAAAAATGTATTTACTGCAATATAGAGACAGATAATTACACATGATTGAGAACATGACTGACAATCAGTTATATAATTGTCCCTTCCAGCACACATGTCACACAAACTTTGTTGGTGTGTCAGCTTTGTTAACAGCAGCCCTGCCTCTGAACTAGATGGTTATACGTTCAAGGTCCAAGTTGGAGGGATGAAAATTTGAGCTCTGGTCTACTCTTCAATGTATTGTTGAATACTTTTCAATGTATTGTTAAGAAGAGACCGGGATGTTGGGATTTGTGTATTGTGGTAGATTTCATTCCCCAGAGAGAAGAGGAAGCAGGGTCATTGAATATTGTTAAGGTTGAATTTGAGGGATTCTTGATTATTTGTGGATTAATGGGATTAAATTGGAAGGCTGTGTGAAGTTGTACTAATGATGTCAAAGTCACATGATTAAAGGAGTGACTGCTGCATTGAAACTGAAAATCCTACCTTGTCTGAAAATAATGCATGTATAAATCAAGCAGTGAATAATGAGATCTTGTAGAAGGTTTCATGAACTCAGTCAGTGTACTTAGACCCCAAACACTGAAGAAAACATTGACAAGCGAGGAATATAGAGCAAATACGGGCCACAATCAGCATTTTAAATACTGACTCATGCTCCTCCTCCTAATTTGATGTCTGTATGAAGTGATAGATTTCTGGTCTATCAGGGAAACAAGGAACTGTGGAGACTGAGTAGGAAAGTGAAGTTGAATCTCAAGATCAGTCACAATTATATTGAATGGCAGACTTAGTTTGACAAGCTGTATAGTCTGTTCCTGTTCCAATCTATTGGATTGTGTTCTTGTGAATAGTTCTTAAATATACATGTGATATATATAGAGTATACTCTATATATTATATTTACAATCAATAATTTCTGAATAAATTAACTTTATTATTATCAAATATTTCTTCTTACAAACTGGAAACAACTCAAACTTAACTGTGAGCAGCAAAGAGATAGCTTAACACAGAGTTATGTACTTGATCTGTAAATGCCAATTGGTTGTATATAACTATTTGCTACATTGATGTTCAAATCAAAACAGGAGAACCGTGAATTAACTATTAACTAATTATTAACTAAAGGCAACAAAAATTCTTGTTACACCATTGGCCTCTTTTGAAGGGAGGATTATATACTATGGAGAAGAGCCGCGGAAAAGGAACTGAAATGGTCTCCAAAAATCACTCCAACAACCTTCAACAAACACTCCTGTAAGTAAAGCAATTTGAAGAAGAATACAGTGTAATTTCAAATTGGCTGCTGATTAACAAACTTTCATTCTATCTCACCAGACAGAGAGGCATTTAATTGAAATTGATAAAGTGGGGGAAGGAGGTGGAGATGTGATGTAGGAGAGAGGACACAGTTGTACTGCCACTGGGATGTATTCTAGAGCTAATGCCCTGGCAAGCAATAGGGTAGATGGTGAAGTTTGAATTCAGTTCATAAATATAGAATTAAAGACTAATCAAATGGTGGTCATGAAACCATCTGGTTCACTAATATACTTTAAAGAAGGAGCATCTGCCATTCACATGTGGTCTGGCCTGTATGTGACTCCAGTCCAGAAAAATGGAAGACTCTCAAATGCCCTCTAAAATGGCCTCGCAAACCACTCAGTTGTACCTAATCACTAGAAAGTCTGAGGAAAGAAATGGATTTGGGCAGATCACCTGCTATAAACCCCAGCATTAGAAACAACAATGGTGCACCTAGCCCTGTATCCCTTGCCAAATCTTTCTTATTAATGTCTGGGACCTTGTGCCAAAATTAGGACAGCTGCTGCACAGACCAGTCAAGCAATAGGCTGACATAATCATTCTGATGGAATCATGACTCATAGAAAACATCCCAGAGACCAATATCATCATCGTCTACAATGTAGAATATTCCCCAGGTATGCCCAAGACATAAAATAAAAATGGGACAAATACAATCCAGCCCCATTAGTTATCAGCAAAGTGATAGATGTTGTTATCAACCATGCTATCAAATGGCACTTTCTCAACAGCAACCTGACCACTCATGGTCAGTTTGGAGTCTACAAGGCCCACAGAACACATTTGCCTTGGAGCAAATATGGACAAAAGTGCTGAACTCAGGAGGGAAAATAAGGGTGACTGCCATTGACATCAAGATGGCATTTGACCATGTATTGTTTAAAAGGGCCTTCAGCAAAACTGGTGTCACTCAGAATCATGAGTAAAACTCATCACTGGTCATAACTAACACAATGGGAAGATGTTATGGTTTTTGGGGGGCATTTCTCTCAGCTCCAGAAAATCTCTGCAGGAGTTCTACAGGTTAGTGTCCCAGGTTTAACCATCTTCAGATACATTATCAATGACCTTCCCTCTATCATGAGGTCAGAAGTAGGATTTACGCTGATGATTGCATAATGTTCAACTCCATTTGTGACTTTTTAGACACTGAAGCAGTTCATGTTCACACAACAAGACCTGGACAACAATGTGACACAGAACATTCACAATAATTGACCATTGCTCCTTGACACTCAGTGGTATTACCAAAATTAAATCCTCACTATCAACATCCTCAAGGTTACCACGGACCACAGACTGAACTAAACCCGAGGTTTAAATGCTGTGGATACAAGAGTAGGTCACATGCTGGGAATTTGGCAGTAACTTAATTCCAGACTCATTAAAACCTGCTCACCATTTACAAGAAATGAGTCAGGAGTATAATGGATGCACTCTCCACTTGTCTGGATGAGTGCAACTCCAACAACAACCAAGCAGGGCAAAGCAGTATGCTTGGTTGACACTTCAGCATTCATTACGTCTAACACAGCCATACAGTTTGTACTACCTAAAAGATTCACTGCAACAACTCATCAAGACTCTTGAGACAGCACCTTCCAAATTCATGATTATTATCACCTGGAAAGACAAGTGAAACAGATACATGAAAACCCCACTACCTGCAAGTTCCTCTCCAAGCCACTCATCATCCTGACTTGACATTATATCACTATTCCTTTGCTGTCACCGGGATCAAAATCCTTGAATCCATCCCTGACATTAGTGTGAGTGTACCTGCACCAAATGTTTTGTTTATTCATTGGATATGGACATCATTAGCTAATATTTATTGCCAACCCTAATTGCTGAGAGTCAGCAACTTTGCTGTGGGTTTGGAGTCACATGTAGGCCAGACCAGTTAAGGATGGCAGATTTTGTTCCCTACAGTACATTAGTGAACCAAATTATTCAGGGGGGGAAAAAAGCAATCCACAATGGTTTCATGATCATCATTAAATTCTTAATTTCAGATTTTTCGAAAATCAAATTCCACCATGACAAGATTTGAACCCAGGTCCCCAGAACATTGCTTGACACTCTGGATTAATAGGTAATTGATAATACCACTAGGCCATTACTGCCCCTTGTGGACTTCAGTCATTTAAGAAGGTCATTCACCAGTAGCTTTTCAAGGACAATTAGGGATGGGTAATAAATACTGGACTAACAAGCAACACACACAATCCATGAATGAATAAAAACAAATTTGTTTCAATATCAATAGTGAGGAAATATTGATGTGCTCAATCATATCGTTTAATACTTGAAGGCTGACAAGTGATGTGCATAGCGGGTAACTGGAACCAATTAAAGCCTCTTCCATTCTGCCAGTTAATGGATCTGCCAGCCTTAGCACATTTTTTTAAAAGATTATGGGGAGCCTCCTGCCTATTTCCCACGCCAATGGTGAGTGTTGTTACAAGAAGACCAATAGCCAACCTCTAATGTTGTGGTGGCCCCTGTTCCCTGTAGGCCGTCTGCAAATCCGTTCTCCATCTCTTACTTAACGTTACATCACCCTGATTAGACTGGTTGAGGTTTGACAGCTGGCTCTGTTCCTTGGTTGCCTTGGTGCATACTTCTGCATTTAGCTCTCTGATATGCCCTGGTGGCATCTACCAGTGATGTCTGCTGTGGTGTATGTTCCTTTTCCTTTCCCTTGAGTTTGGGAATGGGGTTTTGTTGAACCTCTTTTACTTTCCCTGGAACACTACTGCCACCAGGTGGTTGTTCAGCTTCTGCTATGCTCCCCTGCAACTCTTACACTCAGTGAGGCTTCACCTTCAAACCAGTTTTTTTGGCTTTACCCTATCATCTTTTGTCCCCTTCCTGGGGCCACTCTGGCTTTCTTTTGCACCTAGTGGGCTAGCTCTGGCCATGTTAACTCATTCGGGATCTGACCCAACCTTTCCTGACTCTTTTAGCTGGATTTCAGCTCTTTTAATTTGTATAATCATACATAGAAACCTTTGGATTAGGAGCAGGAGAGGGCTATTCAGCCTCTCACCTTGCTCTGCCATTGAATAGATCATGGCTGCTTCAATCCTGACCTCTCTGCCATCTGCCATTTGCCATTTGTATTTTTGTTTTTCAGCCTCTGGATCCTCTTCAGGGCTGTCTGTTTCTGTATGAGTGTTTTCGTTTGCTTTCAGCTAAATGGTCCCCAGAAGGAAAACAAAACAGTAAAACTGACAGATGTGGCATTCTTGTCAGATTCATCTTGGATATTTCAAGATGGAGGTCCACTGTGACCAGTACATTAATTTCCCAGTATTACTGTTTCGTTCTACTGTTTTTTTCCCTCTGGGTTTCCTGAAAGAGAAACCTATCCCTGGCACTGATGAACTTGGGATACCCCAGTGGTTATCAGATCCATAATGAAGTAAAATTTGACCAGTGGCACCTCTCTACTCTTTCCCATGAACGCTTTCATCAGTAAGCTGAAATTGAATTTGCTTCCTGGTGGAAAATCTTTTATTTATCCACCACAAGGTTGACAACCACCCCGTGCTTTGAAGAGTGCTGTTTTCTCTCTCTGGTTGTTTAAAACAGTTAGTGATCATTGTTCTTTTGGACATGACCTTCTTACATCTAATTTGGTCAGCAGTCATAACAGCTATCTGCCTGGACTCTGAAATCCTTTGCTCCTCTACATGAATCAGAATTGGAAAAGGCAGGGAGTTTTAATTCTTTTGAGAAGTTTAGCCTACCAAAGTTTTCAGTGATGTTCTCAATTTTAAGGGCTTGTACCCATTGGTGAAAAATTACCTGCTTAAGCCATTCCTATGCTAGGCATGTCTCATCAAGCCTTTTCTTAAAGATGCAGGATTTTTACCTCTCTGCTTCTGGAATGAACTGGTACACACGACAAATAGTTCTTTTTACTGCCTCACGGTCAGTTGCACTCCTCTCATTTAAAAGAGGATAACTGTGAGTTTTCCTTGTCTGTCTGGCCTGGGGCAGCTGTGCCCATCACTGGACTGGCCACTTCACCCACTATGCCAACCTTTCAAATGACATAAAGAAGGTGATGACTACTTCCTCAGCAAACAAAAGGGGGATACTTGAATACTTCAGTTCTTAAGCTGAATGTTTAGCTGTGGTTTCCTCATCAAAGCTTCCTTCAGTCTTCGCAACTCAAGCCATTTCAATTTACTCTCTCTTTTAATTTAGTTCTTGGAATTTTCTTTCTTATTTTCATTTCTGCCTTTCTCTTCTTTCTTTTCTGCAATTCTCCTTTTTTTGCTGAAACTCCATTTCTAATCTTAACAGTTACAATTCTATTTTTTTCCTATTTCATTATCCTTTGATATAGTTTTGGGTTTTTTGCTAGACATTTTACAAATTTTTTTCTGTTTTCAGATGGAACCTAGCACCTCGCTACCCCTTTGGATTCTACCAAAGGAAAGGATTTTAATTTATTTTGTCCTGCTGTTTAACAGCCTGTATGTTGTCTGGTCAGGCTGGTCACAGTCAGGGGATCTCTCTAATGACAGTCCAAGAGGTTGGCAGTGGTCAGTCTTACAGGGCCATCACAAGCAATCAGGGTAATCGTGTAATCATCAGACAGGGAGCTGCAAAGTCAGCAGTCAGGCTCTGAACAGTGATGTCCAGAGCTGCTCTTCAAGGTCAGTCAGTGATCTGGGTCAATACACTCCTTGGGGTCTGTGCAATGATCATTGAGGAGGGTGCAGGAAAGGTGTGATGTTGGGGAAGTGGGGTCAGAGGATGTCACTGCCTCAAATCAATGCTGGGGGCAGATGAGGCAAAAGCAGGGTCATGTATTGAGCTGAGACAAGGATGGTGACATGGTGAAGTCAAGTTATAAGATTTAGATTACTTACAGTGTGGAAACAGGCCCTTCGGCCCAACCGATCCTCTGAAGAGCGACCCGCCCAAACCCATTCCCCTTAATTTACCCCTTCACCTAATACTATGAGCAATTTAGCATGGCCAATTCACCTAACCTGCACATTTTTGGACCGTGGGAAGAAACCCTCTGAAGAGCGACCCGCCCAAACCCATTCCCCTTAATTTACCCCTTAATTTACCCCTTCACCTAACACTATGAGCAATTTAGCATGGCCAATTCACCTAACCTGCACATTTTTGGACCGTGGGAAGAAACCGGAGCAAACCCACGCAGATATGGGGAGAATGTGCAAACTCCACACAAACAGTTGCCTGAGGTAGGAATTGAACCTGGGTCTCTGGCGCTATGAGGTAGCAGTGCTAACCACTGTACCACCATGCTGAGACAAAAGGACAGCGTGACAACATTGGTGGCTATGGTAGGCTGCAGAAGGAAAGTCTGGAGGTGTTATTAGCAGTGACCTCCACTCGAGTACCAGAATGTGCATCGTTAAGGTGTTATTTCAGGACTGGAGGCTCAAGGAGAACTTTTGGAGGCAAATTCAATATATTATGTCTCTCCATGTGGGAATAGGTGGAAATGGAGATACCTGGATAGGTGGGTCAGTAGTTAGCACTGCTGCCTCATAGTGTCAGGAATCTGGGTTCAATTCCACCTTTGGATGACTGTGTGGAGTTTGCACATTTTCCCCTTGTCTGCGTGGGTTTCCTTCAGGTGCTGCAGTTTCCTCCTACACACCAAAGATGTGTAGGTTAAGTGAAATGACCATGCTAACATACCCATAGTGTCCTGGATGTGAAGTTTAGAAGGATTAGTCATGGGAAATGCAGGGTTACAGAGATAGGATAGGATTGGATGTGGGTCTGGGTTGGATACTCTTTGGACAGTTGGTGTGGACTTAATGGGCCGAATGGCCTCCTTCCACACTGTAAGGGTTCTATGAAATGGGCTGTTTGGGTAGAATCACAGCATCATAGATTACCTACAGTGGGAAAAGAGGGTATTCGGCCTATTGAATCTGCACCAACTCTCCGGAGAGCAAGAAAGCAATGGGCTGGTTGCACGGAAACCGGAAGAATGGGAGAAGTCTTCTGAGGTGGAGGATTTTGGGGAAGAGGAAGCACTCTGTGTGCATGACAGAGCACAGCTGTGTCAGGAGCTCCAAGCTCGACATAACCTGATTGACATCCAGTTCCAGTAGATAGAGCTGAGAGCAGCAGACGATCAAGTATAAAGTAGTCATTGGTTATGATGCCAGCATTACGTCTGTGTTGTGGGGTGTACTGCAGGCTTTTATTTCTATTTACATTTGGTGGCTGAAAAAAAAGAGTTCACGTTTGAAGTGGTCCCACAGTTTGCTTGGATGTAGTTTCCTAACTGGACAATAGCAAGGTGTGGAATTCCAGTGGCCATTAGGGACAAAGTAGATATGATATAGAAAGGGTGTTGAAACAGGATGCAGTGAAGAACAGAGCATCCGAGGAGCAGGAAAAATCAACATTTCGGGCAAAAGCCCTCATGAAGGGCTTTTGCCCAAAACGTCAATTTTTCCTACTCTTCGGATGCTATCTGACCTGCTGTGCTTTTCCAGCACCACTCTAATCTTGACTCTGATCTCCAGTATCTGCAATACCCATTTCTGCCCTGCAGTGAAGAACAGGTGTAGTGGTTAACAGCAACAAGGTGAGAGAATGGGGTTGTCTGTGCAAGGGATTATCAGCTATACCGCTCGCTATGTTTCATAAGCAGCTATAGCATTCCATTGTCAGTGGGGCACAACACCAGACTCCTAATGTCTGCCTGAGTGCACAGTGGTCTTTTGAAAATGGGTGCCTGGGATAGTGGTCTTTTCATGGATATCTGCTGAGTGGCGAGTTGTTCTGGAAACAGCACTTAGCAATGTGAGGTTTGAATTGGGTAAAAGGGACATCATTTAGATGGGGCTAGTTAATACATTTATGCATGTGTTTGGCAAGCGATAACAAGAGACAACAGCAGTAGCTACACCAGAATTTCCCTGTTATCAGCCACAGGTGAGATGGCATTGTGGCTCAGTGATTAGCACCGCTGCCTCACAGTGTCAGCGACCCAAGTTTGGTTCCCCATCGTCAAGCAACTGTCTGTGTGGAGTTTGCATGTTCTCCCATGTCTGCATGCGTTTACGGTTTCCTCCCACAGTCCAAAGATGTGCAGATTAGGTGGATTGGCCATGGAATATGCAGGGTTACAGGATAGTGTAGGGGGATGGGTGAGTCTGGATAGGATACTCTTTGGAGGGTCAGTGTGGACTTGATGGGCCGAATGGCCTGCTTCCACATTGTATGGATTCTATGATCTCGCTAGGCCTTATGGTGATAATCTGTTCAAAACCCTTGATACAACTACCCACAGCCAAAACAAGCGTGGTTTGGCTCCTTGTCCTTAATCCAATTATTCTAGAATACATGCCCCAGCCTGCTTCCTGCTGCCATCTTAGTGAAAACCCCAAGCCAGTATGAGATAGAAAAGGCCATTTGACAGCTAAATATATTGGGAGAAGGTGGAACGTCTGCCAAAGGACTAAAAAAATGGCAAACAAAGCATGATTAGAGTGATCGCATTACTTCATTTTCCTTATCTGCAAAGAGGAGAGCATGCCAGGGGATTACTGACATGCTGAATGTGACCACCTTAAGAAAGACGACAAATCAAGCAGTAGTAGCCACACTGGAATTTCCCTGTTATAAGCCACAGGGAAAGTTATCACATGAATCCTCCTCAGTCACCTTCTCTTTCCAGAGTTGCAATGCAGATTCAGCCCACTGAGGGGCTCAGGGGGCATAATGTTCATTGCACACCAACAAGACAAAGGGAAAGACATCAAGGTTTGCATACGATCTTCTTTGATCTCTCTAAGGCCTTCAACACTGTTAACTGTCGGGATTTTGCAGGATCCTCCTCTGTTTTGTTACCCTTAATGTTTGTCTCCATCTTTTGCCTGCTCCATGATGACATGCAGCAAGATCCGAAGCAACAACAGAGACAATTCACATTCACAGTAGGTTAAGTAAGGCTGTGCTATTACGCTGATGCTTCTCTTCAACTTCCTCGCTACCATGCTCCACTGCATCCTCAATACGCTCTCAGCTGGTGGGAAGTAACTTACAGAACAAATAGGAACCTGTTCAATCTTCACTATTTGCAGGCCAAGTCCATTTCATCCTCTCCGTTTCATCTTTTGTGGATCTATCCACAACTGGGGAGCACTGTTTTAAAATGAGGGGTTATCCTTCCAGGATGGAGATGAGAAATGTTTTCTTCACAGAAGATTGTATGACTTTGGAACGATCTGTCTCAGAAAGCAATAGATGTGGCAGAGGTGGCTAGAATCTTATTAGGCAATGAAATGAAAGGGTTTGGAGTCGATGGAAATTGTGTGGTTTGGAACACAGATACAGAACCCGTACTCAAATTGGCTTGAGGGGCCAAAAGATCTACTTTTCTCATATGTTCATACGTCAGTGAAAACCTTTCCACTGATGTTGTTTGTGTCTGCACACATTTGAAGGCTGAGAGCTGCGAGCTATTGTGAGCATTCTCTGTGAGGCCTTACATTAAATATTTATAACGCAAAGGCCCTCTATCAACCTGTCTCCATATCAGTGCCTAACCCCCCATCACCCACCCCAGTTATCAAAATCTATGAGAACATGGCCCACTTTCCATCTGTGACCTACTGTTAGCAAGGCCGAACATTGACAAAAATGTTCAACACCTGAAGAAGAGAATGTTTAAAGATTAGGACCTCAAACCTGACACATAGCTCATGATCTACAGAACAGTTGTGATACCCACCCTCCTACATGACAGAGACTACGTACAGCAGGCATCTCAAAACGCTAGAGACGTACAAACATTGCTGCCTCTGCAAGGTCCTGCAAATCCACTGGCAGGATGGATGTACGAATGTCAGTGTTCTCACTCAGACCAACACCCTGAGCATCAAAGCATCGACGACACACAATTAGTTCTGCTGGGCGGGCAACATCATCCACACGCCAGACGTGAGACTCCTCAAACAAGCACTGTACTTGGACCTGACACATGAGCCTCTGCAGCGTACAGGAAATGCTTTGAAGTGTGCTTGAGAAACTGCAACATCCCATCCAACACCTGGGAAACTCCAACCCAAACCAGGAGGACAGCATCTGGGAAGGACCTTGAGGTTCATTGCTGCCAAAAAAACTGAAGTCAAGCATCAACAGAGAAAGGAGACACATCCTACCCTTCCACTCCCCAAATAATGTCTGCCTCCCTGCCCCCGTGACATAGAGCATTGAGCTCTTCGATCACTTGAGTACTCATTTCTCAAAGGAAGCAAATCATCTTCAACTACAAGTGCCTGTCTAAGAGAGAGGGGAAGATAATCTGAATTATGAACAAAACAAAGCAAATTAGGAAAAATTGTTGAAAAGATAAATAAAATTACAGCAACTTAACCAATTGCAGCAATATAACTGAAAATTCACTGGTTAATGTAACAGGTGTTGGTTATTCTCCTCTTTATCATTATTTGGTTAAAACAAATTAAATGCTTTAAAAGAGTTGGTTTTCTATTTCAAACTGTCAAGGATCAGTTGATTTTCCTAGAGGTTATTTTTTAAGGGTAATTTATCACTGTTAAAGATTTGTGTTAAAGCTCTGCATAACCTTCACTTATTTGGACAAATGATCCCGACAGGTTTAGAACCGTTTCTTTGCATAACACCACCTAATTGGCAAGGTCAGTTTGTGGTAGAGTGTGTGGTTACTACATGCCAGCAGTAATGTTCAAATTCATTTCTCAAGTTTCCCTCTTGGGCAGAAGGGAGATTTATTGACATGAGTTAAATGCTGAACTGCATATAGGTCGAGAAAAAAATTCTAAACAAGCAGCTGTGTTGCTATGATTCACTTTATTGCCACAGGCATAATACCTATTAGTCACAAAGTATATTGTTTAATCGACTTAGGTTAACCAAATCCTAAATCCATGTCAATGAAATGTAATGGAAACTTTTTAATTGTTTGTTAATTTAGATCCATTTTTAAAAACAGAATAAACCCAAATATTTCTAAACAGGCCTTCCAGTTTACTCAAGTCCATTCCCACAAATATTCCCACAAATTTATAAAGAGATGATGATCTGCCAGATTTCACTGGAGTGTCTTCACATGCAGCAGTGACCACCCCTGATGTAGGCAAAATGCCCACAAAGGTGAGGAGGGCCCCTGAATCAGACATGTAACTAACTCTCAGTCAGGCAGGCAGCAGGCAGCTCTTTTGTTAGTTTTTTCTTCCCTGGCAAATTGGCCTCCTAAAGGAAAGGAAGCCATGAAGCGTACTTGCACCATTTTGCCACTCTTCCTGTATCCCAGCCCATTACCAAGGGGCTGGCAGAATTCCAGCCAAAATATACGAACTTGATTAGACAAAATACAAAATAATAGGTCATATAAAAATTCTGTTAAGTTCAGATGCTGGGTCTAAGAATCATGTGGTTTTGCTTCCCTTTTGCTAAACGGTGAGAGACAGTGAGCCAACGGGTTTGCTTGAACCTCATCATAGCTAACAATTCAGAAGGGAATAGAGTCACTGAGTCATTTTTTACAGCATGTAAAGAGGCCCTTCGACCCATCATGTCTACACCTGTCATCAAACATCCATCTACTGTAACCCTACTTTCAAGCATTTGGCTCATTGCATTGTATGTTATGGCATTTCAAGAGCTGATCTAAATAGTTCTTAAGCATCTGAGGATTCTTGCTTCTAACAGCCTTTCAAGCAATGAGTTGCAGGTAGTTAAAAACCCTCTGGCTTAGAAGGGTGTTCCTTAATTCCCCTCTAAATCTCCTGCTCCTTACCTTAAAACCACGCCCCTTGGTTATTGACACTTCTGCTAAGGGGAAATGTTTCTCTCTATCTACCCTATCTATTCTCCTGAGAGCTTTATACATCTCAATCAGATCTCTTTCAACTTCTCTTTAAGGAAAACAAAGCTTATCTAGTCTCTCTTGTCCAGGTAACGTTTGGGAGAATCTTCTTTGTGCCTGCTCTAATCCAGTCACATCCTTCCTATCATGTGGTGTCCAGAAACATACACAGTACTCCAGCCGGGGTCTTACTAATGTTATGTACAGCTCCATCATAACTCCCTTGCTTTTATATTCATTACTCTAACTAATAAATGCTGTATTAATCAGCTTATGCACCTGTCCTGTTTTCTTCAATGATCTATAGACATATACACCAGATCGCTCTGACTCTCTGGACTTACGAGTGTCCTATTATTCACTGTGTACTCTCTTGTTTTGTTAGCCCTCCCAAAGTGAATCGCCTCACACTTTCCAGGATTAAATTCCACTTGCCTCTGTTCTACCCATCTATGTTTCTAAGATTTTAGTTCTTACAATTTAACACACCACATTTTTTATGCCATCTATGAAGTTACTGATCTTACTTCCTATCTATCTAGCTCATTAATGCACACACCAAACAATAAGGGACCCAGCACCAAACCCTGTGGTTGACCATTAGACAAAGTCTTCCAGTCATAAAACATCTTTTGACCATTACCCTCTGCTTCCTGCTAGTCTGGCAACTTTGGATCCAATTTGACAAATTTCCCTCGATCCCATGGAATCCCAGCTTCTTGAACAATCTACCATGCGTGACGTTGTCAAGAGGCTTACTAAACCTCATGTAGAGTACATCAACTGCACAACCCTCATCCACATATCCAGTCATCTACTTGTAAAATTAGATCAATTTTTTTAGTCATGATCACCCCCTTTCAAAGTCATGCTAACTATTTTTGATTAATCTTTGCCTCTCCAAATGGAGATTAATTCTGTGCCTCAGGCATTTGTTTAATAGTTTCCCCACAACAGATGTGAGATAAGCCACTGAATTGTAGTTTCCTGGTATCATGGTGAATCCTGGTATCACTTCGTGAATCATGGTGCCATATTGACTGTCCTCTAGTCGGAGCTGAAAATGTGTTGCTGGAAAAGCGCAGCAGGTCAGGCAGCATCCAGGGAACAGGAGAATCGACGTTTCGGGCATAAGCCCTTCTTCAGGAATGAGGAAAGTTGGTCCAGCAGGCTAAGATAAAAGGTAGGGAGGAGGGACTTGGGGGAGGGGCGTTGGAAATGCGATAGGTTGAAAGAGGTCAAGGTGAGGGTGATAGGTCAGA
>NC_057712.1:74390683-74418690 GCF_004010195.1 Chiloscyllium plagiosum
TGCTGGTAGGGGAGGGGAGGGAAATATATCCTTGGTGGTGGGGTCCGTTTGGAGGTGGCGGAAATGACGGTGGATGATGCGCTGTACATGGTGATTGGTGGGGTGGTAGGTGAGGACCAGTGGGGTTCTGTCCTGGTGGCGGTTGGAGGGCCGGGGCTCAAGGGCGGAGGAGCGGGAAGTGGAAGAGATCTAGTCCTCTAGCACTGTCCCTGTGGCCAGAGGGGATTTGAAAAATAATGTCAGAGCCCTCTGGAATAGAAGACAAGTCTTGATGTATTGTGGCCCTTTTGTAATTCCATGACTAGCTTTGATTGTAGATAGTTGTCATGATCTTTGTGGCCTATTAAACTCAAGAAAGGTCTTGCAAACAGAACAAGAATGGCCTTCGTTTCTGCAGCGGGAGTGGCAAACGCAGAAACCAGGGGCTGTCAGGAAGGTAAATTCTCTATTTAGAACATTACCAGAGAGCAGAGGCTTCTGGGACTTGCGCCCTTTCCCCCCCTCCCCCACCACAGGTACATAGGTTGGGTGTTTGCTGGAAGTTTCGGAGTTTAGATGTTTCTGTAAAATCAGGGAAGGTGGTAACAGAGGGGGAGAGGTGTGGAATTGTTAGTCAAGGACGGTCTTACAGTGGCAGAAAGGACGTTTGATGAGGCCTCATCCACTGAGGTATTATGGGCTGAGGTTAGAAACAGGAAAGGAGAAGTCACCAATTTGGAAGTTTTCTATAGGCCTCTGAAAATTTCCAGCGATGTAGAGGAAAGGATTACAAAGATGATTCTGCATAGGAGCGAAAAGAACAAGGTAGTTGTTTTGGGGTTTTTAATTAGATTAGATTCCCTACAGCATGGAATCAGGCCCTTCAGACCAACAAGTCCACACTGACCATCCGAAGAGAAGCCCACCCAGACCCATTTCCCTCTGACTAATGCCCCTAACATTATGGGCAGTTTAGAATGGCCAATTCATCTGACCTGCACATCTTTTGGACAGTGGGAAGAAACCAGAGCAAACCCACACAGACACAGGGAGAATGTACAAACTCCATACAGAGAGTCACCCAAGGCTGGAATTGAACCTGGGTCCCTGGTGCTGTGAGGCAGTAGTGCTAACTACTGAGCCACTGTACCATCTTTAGCTTTCCAAATATTGACTGGAAATGCAATATTTCATGTACTTTAAATGGATCAGTTTTTGTCCAATGTGTGCAGGAGGGTTTCCTGACACAGTATGTAGATAGGCCAACAAGAGGCGAGGCCACATTGTATTTGATACTGGGTAATGAACCGGGCCAGGTGTTAGATTTAACGGTAGGTGAGCACTTTGGTGATAGTGACCACAATTCGGTTATGTTTACTTTAGCGATGGAAAGGGATAAGTATATACCGCAGGGAAGGGTTATAACTGGGGGAAAGGCAATTATGATGCGATTAGGTGAGATTTGGGACGCATAGGACCAGGAAACAAACTTCAAGGGATGGGCACTATTGAAATGTGGATCTTGTTAAGGAACAGCTACAGCATGTCCTTAATAAGTATGTACTGGTTAGGCAGGGAGGAAGTGGTTGAGCGAGGGAACAGTGTTTAGTAAAGAAGTTGAATCTCTTGTCAAAAGGAAGAAGGAGGCTTATGTAAACATGAAACATGAAGGCTGAGTTAGGGCACTTGTGAGTTACAAGTTAGCCAGGAAGGACCTAAAGAGAGAGCTAAGAAGAGCCAGGAGGCGACATGAGAAGTCTTTGGCAGCCCTACCAACCATCAAACCAAAAATCTGGGTTCGCTACGTAGATGACACCTTTGTCATCACAAAACGAAACAAGATAGAAGGGACATTTAACATCATCAACAACACCCTCACAGGCATAAAGTTCACCAAGGAGGAAGAAACTGACAACAAACTCGCATTCCTGGATGTCACAGTCGAAAGAAAGAAAAACGGAGAACTACAAACCTGCGTATACAGAAAACCGACAAACACTGACCAAATACTTAACTACACCAGCAACCACCCGAACACACACAAACGAAGCTGTATCAGAACACTATTCCAACGAGCCACCACACACTGCAGCACAGACGAACTTCGGAAAACAGAGGAAAACCACCTATACAACGTTTTCAAGAAGAACGGACACTCAAAAAATACAGTCCGCAGATTCCTCAGGAACAAACCACGACAAGCAGACCAAACACAGCCAGAAACCCTAACCACCTTACCATACATCAAAGAAGTTTCAGAAATGACAGCCAGACTACTAAGACCCCTCGGAATCCTAGTAGCACACAAACCCACCAACACTCTCAAACAAAAACTAACAAACTTCAAAGACCCAGTACAACCCATGGACAAAACCAATGTTGTCTACAAAGTTCCATGCAAGGACTGCCAGAAACACTACGTAGGATAAACAGGAAGAAAGTTAGCCACCAGGATACATGAACACCAGCTAGCCACAAAAAAACACGACTCTCTCTCCCTCGTAACCCTACACATGGAGGAAAAAAGTCCACCATTTCGACTGGGACAACACATCTATCCTGTGACAGGCTAAGCAAAGACATGCAAGAGAATTCCTAGAAGCCTGGCACTCCAACCACAATGCCATAAACAAACACACAGATCTAGATACCATCTATCAACCCCTCAGAAAACGAACTGGAAATGACATCACCACAAACCCCAGGAACCCCATCCAGGGCAAACATATAAATAGAAAGCAGGAGACAACAGCTTCGCTTCACTTGGAGGTCGCCACTGATGATGTTACCTCGCCAGGTAATGAAATTTCTGGATATCAAACCTACAGCTCAGCGAGCAAACCTACACCCTAAGCTTTCTATAAGTATGTCAGGAATAAAAGAATGACTAGGATAAGATTAGAGTCAGTCAAGGACAGTAGTGGGAAGTTGTGTGTGGAGTCTGAAGAGGTAGGAAAGGCGCTAAATGAATAGTTTTCATCAGTACTCATACAGGAAAAAAACAATGTTGTCAAGGGGAATACTGAAATACAGGCTATTTAGACTAGACAGGATTGAGGTTCATAATGAGGAGATGTTAGCAATTCTGGCAAGTGTGAAAATAGATAAGTCCCCTGGGCCAGAGGGGATGTATCCTCGGATTCTCCGGGAAGCTAGGAAGGAGATTGCAGAGCCTTTGGTTTTGATTTTTATGTCATCATTGTGTACAGGAATAGTGCCGGAAGACTGGAGGATAGCAAATGTTGTCACCTTGTTCAAGAAGGGGAGTAGAGACTACCCTGGTATTTATAGACCAGTGAACCTTACTTCAGTTGGGGGTAAAATGTTGGAAAGGATTATAAGAAATAGGATTTATAATCATCTAGAAAGGAATAATTTAATTAGGGATAGTCAACACGATTTTGTGAAGGGTAAGTCATGCCTCACAAACCTTATTGAGTTCTTTGAGAAGGTGACCAAGCAGGTGGGTGAGGGTAAAGCAGTTGATGTGGTGTATATGGATTTCAATAAAGCTTTTGATATAGTTCCCCTTGGTAGGCTAATGCAGGAAATACAGAGGTATGGGATTGAGGGTGATTTAGTGGTTTTGACCAGAAGTTGGCTAGCTGTAAGAAGACAGAGGATGGTGATTGATGGAGATGTTCATCCAGGAGTTCAGTTACTAGTAGTGTACTATAAGGATTTGCTTGGGGCCACTGCTGTTTGTCATTTTTATAAATGACCTTGATGAGAGCTTAGAAGGATGGGTTAGTAAATTTACGAATGACAAAGATGGTGGAGTTGTGGACAGTGTGGAAGGATGTCATAGATTACTGAGAGGCACAGATAAGTTGCAAAGCTGGGCTGAGAGGTGGCAAAAGGAGGTTAATGCAGAAAAAATGTGAGGTGATTCACTTTGGAAGAAGTAGCAGGAATACAGAGTACATGGCTAATGGTAAGATTCTTGGTAGAGTGGATGAGCAGAGAGATCTTGGTGTCCATGTGCATAGAAAGTTGCTACCCAGATTGATAGGGTTGTTAAGAAGGCATACGGTGTGTTAACTTTTATTGGGAGAGGGATTGAGTTTTGGAGTCACTGGTCATGTTGCAGCTTTACAAAGCTCTGGTGCAGCCACACTTGGAGTATTGCATACAGTTCTGGTTGCCACATTATAGGAAGGATGTGGAAGCAATGGAAAAAGTACAGAGGAGATTTACTAGGATGTTGCCTAGTAAGGAAGGAAGGTCTTATGAGGAAAGGTTAAGGGACTTGAGGCTGATTTCTTTAGAGAGAAAAAGGTTAAGAGGTGACTTAATAGAGACATACAAGATAATCAGAGGGTTAGGTAGGGTGGACAGTGAGAGCCTTTTTCCTCAGATGGTGATGGCTAGTTTGAGGGGACATAGCTTTAAACTGAGGGGTGATAGATATATGACAGATGTCAGAGGTAGGTTCTTTACTCAGAGAGTAGTAAGGGTGTGGAATGCCCTGCCTGCAACAATAGTAGAATCACCAACATTAAGGGCATTTAAATGATCATTGGATAAACATATGGATGATAATGGAGTAGTGTTGATTCAGTGGACTTTAGATTGGTTTCACAGGTTGGTGCAACATCAAGGGTTGAAGGACCTGTATTGCACTGTAATTTTCTATGATCTGTGGTCTATGAGAAGTTCTCCATAATATTCGTAATGACCTGAGCAAGGTCTTCAAAACAGTCAGCTGTGAAAGCTTCTGTAAGATTCTGCACAAACATGTTTCCCTAAAAAGATGATCAGGGTCATTTCTTCATTTTGTGACAGTGTGATGACAAGTGTGATGCCGAATGGAATGCTCTCAGATGCTTTTTATGTCACCAGTGACCTAAATAAGATGGTATATTGATACTGTTTTTCATTGGTTTTCCCTCTTTCTCCCTTCATACATTCAAATATTTCAACATAGGACACCTACAGTTTCAGTTACGTCACAATTTTTGGAGTGTTTTTCATTAGAATGCCTAGCAAATGTCCTCACTATATCTTACTAAACTCTCCTTATTAACAACCTACACTTGTGTTTGCTTGGACATGGAAGGCTTGCAATTTTGGTGCCCACTTTGTTGGCAAGACCCTGGACATTCTGTTGGAGAGGACAGTGCTCAGGTGAGATCTCCTCTTCACCCAGGACCAGCCGAGGATGCCACAACACTGGACAATGCCAGCCTGGTCTGAGGCTACAATCCAGGTTAGAGCACCATGGCTCAGTAGTTAACACTGCTGTCTCACAGCGCCAGGGACCCAGGTTCAACTCCAGCCTCAGGCAACTGTTGGTGTGGAGTTTGCACATTCTCTCCATGTCTGCGTGGGTTTCCTCCTACAGCCCAAAGATGTGCAGGTCAGGTGAATTGGCCATGCTAAATTGCCCATAGAGTTAAGTGCATTAGTCAGAGGAAAACGAGTCTGGGTGGCTTACTCTTCGGAAGGTCGGTATGGATTTGTTGGGCCGACGGGCCTGTTTCCACATTGTAAGGAATCTAATCTAATCCAGCAATGGAGAAATCGACAGCCATGTCTGGAGAAATAGGCAGCAATGTTTGAAAGAGGTCAATGTTCGTCTCCACTCCACTGGTGTAAGTACAAACTCTTCTCTTCAATACCTCACACTCACATTATCTTTACCACTGTGCCCACCTCCCATCAATTCTCATGCACTACCACTCTCACTATTGCCTGCAACATTTTCCCTCATTCACTGTCACCCATCCCAGCCCCGTGGCACCATTAACCTTGCATGCCCTCAGCACTGCCCATTCAATCGGACACCTCCCCTGGTGCACCAAAACTAACAGCTGTCTCACTTAATTTTATCTCCTGCATTATTTATCTCTCTCTTATTCCATGAGGAAAACGACCTCTGCATAAGAACAAAGAGTGAAGACAGGTGATGAGTTGTCCGACATTCAACTTCTCACCCATTATGCCTTAACATCCTCGCTCTGATGGCCCCACTTGGCTGGCTGACTGGGTCCAAGCCTCTGGACTCGTATCAGAGGCTACCCTTGCCTTACTGAACTCCTGAGCACAGGCTATCTCTATTGGCTTGAGTGAGGACTGTTGACAGGAGAAAGTGAGGACTGCAGGTGTTGGAGATCAGAGTTGAGAGTGTTGTGCTGGGAAAGCACAGCAGGTCAGTCAGCATCCGAGGAGCAGGAGAATCGATGTTTCAGGCATAAGCTTTTCCAGCACTACACTCTTGACTGAGGACTGTTGACAACCATGACAAGATTCCAAGTTACTTCACTGAGCTAAATGGCACAGCAATACAGTGTGCCTGGTATCTCTGGCTCAGGGGGCAAAATGCATAAAGCTACATGGAGCAATGCAAGCAAGGATGCTGTGAGCATCTAAGTAGGCTCAGAGTGAGTGAGTGTTAAGATATCAAATAAGGAACCTGGAGGCATAGTTTGGTCCAATCCATTATCTGTGTTTGTGTCCCGAAGCACACATTGTCCTTGCAGCAGAATTACAATGATAGTTACAATGCCCAAGGTGCAGTGTTGAAGTGCAGAAACATAAAATAAGTGAATTGAAGATGTGCCATGAGGGTTCTTAAAGGTTGAACATCAATGACTGTGGATGTATGCGGGTGGTGCCCATTGAGCGTGCCCTGAGATTTCAGTGCCCGGTGTCCAACATGGATGTCCTTTGGAGCAATTGGTGAGTTGGGGATGCCAGGTACATGCTCTAACTTCCATGTCAAGAATGATCAAAATCTACTTTATTCAGCACGTTTGGTAAGATAGGAAACTGTGTGTTAATGAGACAAGTTATGCTGAAAATAAAGCATTTAACAGCTTATCATGTTTGATAGGTAACTTATCACTGCTAGTGAATAACTTGCCTCACCAACAGGTAGATCTTTAAAAATGCAGCATTAAAATAGGCCTCACTTGACTTATTGAATGATTTTGTCACTCAGGCACCTATATGATTACCCTATGGGGGCTATATTAAAACAAAGACCAAGATATAGCAGGCAGTGGTTCTGTATGAATGTTTGGCATGAACAACACACAAGTGTCACATGAAGTGGTTAGATGCATTCCACCTTCAGGGCTTATCTGTAACATCAAATATCAGGACATCATCCTGAACATGGAAAATCTTGTCAGATACCACATACCTGGTACTGAGAATGTGTTACCACACCTTAGTTTTACTGGGTTGGCCAATTGGTTTGCAAGGAGGATTTCTGTGCACCAGAGATAGTTTTCTATGGTAAGTTAAGTACATGTTTGAGACTGTGTTCAGAGATCAGGGGAAGAATGTTGGGGTCAGGAACTTTGGATGGGGTGAAGGAGTTTAGGGGTGGAAGAGACCAGGATCTGGAGGTTTTAGAGAGAGAGAGAGAGAGAGAGATATTTCAGGCCCAGTTGCTCTTGCTTTCAGGGCAGTGAATGATACTTTCTTAGTGTGCAGGTGACGTTTATTGCTGGCTGCGTTTGAGCAAACCAATGTTGCACCTTTGGCAACTTAATAGACCAGCTTACACTCGGTTTTCAGGTTAATTCTCACAGGTTTTGATCAGAGCTGTGACTCCAGGAGCTGAATTTGGAGATGCAACCTGAGCATGGTTAACAAGCCTCAGTTCTCAAGATGCATTTTTACTATTCAATCCAGTGATATTTTCCTTCACTTTCTAGCACATTCCGACCAGTTTCTTTTTGATTAAAATGGAAACAATTTGGAAAGATTTATGGAGACAAAATTGATAATAAATTTCTCTTGTGAGTAGTGCCTAAAAACCTTATAGTATTTGTTTCAGAACCTTTAAACATTTTATTGGGAAAATTTTCATTTTAATATTAATTAAATTAAGCCCAAAAACATATGCACTAGTTGCAGGTTGAAAGGGCAGATGAAAATGAGGAGAGAAGCAAAAGGAATTGAGGTACAAATAGCAAAGCAGAAGAGGATAAAATGTAGAATAGAAACAATGAGAAACAACAACATAGAGATATCAGAGACCAGTTAAAGGATGGCTATATTTTCTGATGTACCAAGTGCAATCTATTTTCATGTTTATAGTAATAACATTGTCACTGGGAACAGGTAACTGTAAGTAAATATTTCCGAGTGAGGGAACACTAATTCACACATTACTTTTGTTATGTCTTGAAATTAAATTTGATCTTGTCTTTTAATACTTGCTTAATGTGTGATATAAATGGAATGCATAATGGAATCAGAGGGACATGACGAGCATTCCACTTGTGATAGTCAGCACTTACCAGGTCAGCCCATTTGTGGGATATAAATTGTATCTATAACTGCTGTCATGTTTTTAGATTCTGTGCCCATTTTTGCCACGAATACAATCCAAGCATGAATGCTGAAATGAAGCTTGTCTGGCAAGTAGTTTTCCGCCATTAGTCTCCTGTGGGGTAGGCCATCTACTAATAGGGAAGTTACTTAGCCCATTCATTTGCAGCATTTACTCATTCTGGAGACATGTAGACACTTGGTCTTGATAATTTTCTTCATTCCCTGCAAGTCTTGGGAAGGAAACATTTTTAATTATCAGCAGACACCTGCAGTCAGATGGGCAACAGAAAAACTGTGAGAAGGAAGTGACTTCAGCATTATCAGTGAATCCATTTCTTTCTAAGTTAAATAATAATTTTCATCAATTTACTGAGTGTATTTGTATTCTCTCTTTTTGTAATACAAAAGGATATTAAATGACAATGCCAAACTCATGTTCTTTATGTTTTATATACCATGAATATGGTAATGTATAAACCATAGTAAATAATGCCTCTCCTATTGTTAACTCAGCCTAGCTTCAGAGATGTTAAAGACAAAGAGGTCTGGTTGAGTCTCCAAAAGAGCTTTCTTGCTATACTTCTGAGCCCCATGAAAATACTATCAGATACAAAACAATTGGCATCAACATCCGTTAAAAAGTTGAGATGGTTCATCAGCTTAAGGGACCAACAAACGGTACCAAATCCGAGGCAATACTTGCAGAAAACCTGAACAAGTATTTTGCATTTTCTATTGGATCTATTTTTAAATAATTTGTCATTCTTAAATATTTTGAGTAAAAAAATTAATAACCCTAAATAAAGTAACTCAACTCTGTGCAGAACAGCTGCAACAGTGATGATGTCCCATGTTGTTGATGTGCTGTTTGCGAAATGGTGACAAGCTTCATACAAATGATGCAATAAAAAGGAAAAATTGAAAATGCTGAACATCTGAAATAAAATAAAACCTGAAAATTCAAGTTAGTTAACGTTGGTAAAGAGACATTTTATTTATTCTTGTGCCATGAGAATAACTCTGAAGGCTATGAAAATAAATGAATGTTCTTCATTAGTAGCATTACAGAGATGGTAATATTTTGATGACCACTTTAGAGACCAGGTATGAATCAATTGTAAAAGTGTGGGGCACATAGGTCAGGTCAAATGACAGCAGTAAAGGTTCTCTTCTCTAAGAAACTAGTCTTCAGCAGTAGAAAGACTCCTAACCAGTGTTATTTATAGGTCAGCTTCTGATTGATGTTTGGCTATTAACTTCTTGAATTATTCAAATTTGCTAAGACTACATGGTGTGGCAGGTATTGAGGGCTTTCTGACATGAAGGGTTATGCATAACACATTAATAATAGACATTCCCATTGTGATACAGTATGTCTTGGCAAGTGATTCAAGGTCACATAGAGCTTGTCATATTTCTAGAAGTTGGAGGAAAAGGATTAGGGAGAGTTGGACTTTCAGCAGGACATTATATTCACCCAGCTTGTTCAGGGAGTAATTTTCTTACCTGAACTTCAGGGACAAACAGTGATGAATCCTTACTGAAGTGTGCCCCCTTTATGCAGTACATTGTCAATGGCTGTGAAAGGCGAGCAAGCCAATAAACTTGAATGCACTAATTTTCTTCCAGGCTGGAACTGGAGAAGTTAGTAACAACAAACAGTTTGCCACTTACTGTTGTATTTGGGAGACTAATGAGATTTTATATTGAAAGAAATTCAATAGAATTCTTTCTTGCTAGAGTAGCAGGTAGGGTATACATGTGGTTATACAAGTATTACTGGCTTCCCCTAAGGTGGAGGAAGCAATTGATGGTTAGCACTTCACACTGAGAGCACTACATGTCAACTCAGAGATTGGAGGTACCACAACTGAAAGGAACTCCACTCCCTGAAGATCCACTTGGTGTGTTCCATACACAGTGCCTCATAGAGAAGCGCATCTCGTATGTTGGAAGTAATCCCTTTGCTTCTGTATCAGTTTACATTGCCACCCAAATTGAGGCACCACACAGACAATGGAAATATAAAGGATAACAAGGATATCTGTTAACCACATGATTTATTACTTAGTTTCATTATCCATGCACCCCTTTCCAGCATATATAAAATGAAAGCCATGCTGTACCACATAAAATGTGATTGAGCCGACAATTAGCATGCTAAATCAACACCTACAGTGCTTGGACTTTGCAACAGGCGTCTTGCAATACTCAGTAGAATGTGTATCAAGGTTCATGGTGTTTTGATGCTGGCTTCATCATAGTGGGACAACCCTTGCAACCAGCTCTGTGAGGAACAGCTGAAGCGCAAGAGGAAAAGTTCAAAGAGAAAGAGCAGGAGCAGCAACATTCTAGGCAACTCTTTGCTGGCTGATCTGTTTGTGAATAACTTATCCGACTGTGATTCAGGTAAAAGCAACTCCAAATCCCCATTCAGCAGCAGCCCACACCTCCCTTACTGGGCAGCATAATGCATTGATTGACAACAATAAAATAAATTATTGTGTAATAAACATTCCAAAACAAATAGAAAATTTAATCTGAGGTATTTGAATGATGCTGTGATAATGATAATGATAATTAAAAATAATTGCATAAAAATATGACAATCAATATAATAAGCAACAATTAATTTTTAATAATGTCAAACACCCTGTCTTATATTTTTAATCCTTTTAACCCTGGCACCCTTTGGTAAATCTGTACTGCTCCTTCTCAAAGATGTGATGACTGACTGCAGTACCCTGAAGGTATCTAAACAACCCTGTTCAGCTGTAATATTACTTCAGCCGTTGCATTCCAGCTCTCTTCAGATAAAGGTTAAAATTCCATTATAACTCTTCTGTTGTGTTATGTCTTGCAGCAAATATACAATAAATGCTTAAGGGACATGCTCATGACATTCTCATTGCATGTGAACCAATGGTATAAAGCTCAGTCTACTTCTTACTGAGCTCTGTCCCTCTTGTAGCATCACCTACAGACAGAAGAGTGCTATAATACATCTGAATTGCTTAGCTTGAGCCTAGACATTCAAGCGTTTGTAATTGGAGTGTACATATGCAAATACCAGAAGCTGCAATCAAAGTTCATTGAATTCTTCAACATGTGACCTATGTCTCATATTTATGTTTATGTCATGAGAGCTAATACAGTATGTTAGTTGCAAATCCTGTGTGCCACACCACCTCACATTATATGTATATATTTTTTAACCTGTCCACTAGCTTGAAATAATTCCTGTACTTGAACATCTCACTCTTTTTGCTTATCCACAGTGGTGCCTTGGTCTAGTGACGGTAGGAAGAAATGTCTGAGAGTCTGTGCTCAGCTCCTGCAGGTTTAAGATTGGAGCACTACACAGCAACTGCCTCACTCTTAACGGTGAGGTTTGACTACAATGTCATGGCTAGAGCTGAGAGAATGATGCTGTTATGAGTATCCATATGGGTCCTGTCAGTCTTTTGTAGGATGTGTTGAATATCCCTTATTCCAGTCCTACTCAGGCCTCCTTTCTCCAACTCTTTCCTGTACATCTATTACGATATTTATACCTTTTTCTGCTCTCACCTAGAAATGGAAAAAAAAATCAACTTTTTGCTTCCAATCGCCAACTTTCTCTCACCTTCCCATCACATTTCTGTCAAGTCCCTTACCTTCTTTGGCTTCTCTGTATCTATTTCTGAGAGTAGGATACTTACAAGTGTTCATTGTAAGCCCATCATCTCTCACAGTAATCTTAACTGCATTTTTTCACATCCTGCTTCCCATATGGGCTCCATTCTATTCTCCCACTTTTTCCATTTCTGTTTTTACGTCTGATGATCAAATCCTCCATAAATTATCTTCCTTTTTCCTCAACCAAAAATTCCTCCCCATTGTGGTTGACAGGGCCTTGATCCATTTCCCTCCCTCCCAAAATTGTGACAAGGTTCCATTTGTGATCAATTTCTAGCTCAACAGATCCTATGTTCAAAGGATCATCCTCTATTATTTACACAACAGCCAGCATAATGCCAGCAGTAGTCACATCTTGCCCTCCTCTTCCTGTGTCAGCATTCTGACTATTCCTTTCCTAGTGCACTGCTCTATCACCTCCTCTTCACTGACAGCACCTTCCCATGTAATGCCAGGAGGTACAACACGTCACTGATAAAGAGCCCAAACTCTCCTTCCAGGTAAATGTTCTCCTCTACATTAGGGAAACTAAATGGAGATTGGATGACTGCTTTGCAAGACACATCCACTCAGTCCACAAGCATGATATTCCAGGTCCTGACCTTCCAATTGCTTGATTTTTTAATTCTTTTTTTCTCATCCTCACATTTGTGTACTCTGCCTGCTGTAATGGTTCAGCTAAGCTCAACGCATAGTACCTTCTCTTTTAAGGAGACACATTAGAACTTTATAGATTCAATCTTGAATTCAATGCTTACAGACATGAACTCTAGTGTTCATTTTGCCATTAACGCCAAGTCTATACCAATACTCTGTTTCTTTACGACAACCATAACCACTCATTTGGTATTTTCTTCCATGACATAGCTTTTAATCTCTTCTGTGCTCTAACCTAGGCCTCCACTTTTGTTCCATCTCCACCTCCCTCCTTCTAACAGTAGAATACCCATCACAATTCTGTCTCTTCTCCATTCCAAAGAAGATGCAGAATGAGAGCAGCAGACGATGAGATGCAACCAAACCAGTTGTTGTGCCAGCAACACAAGGTGCAGAGCTTCGAATTCACTCACCTCCATCAAAGCTAAACAAAGGCAGGAGTGGTCAGGAAATGCTCTTTTTGCTGAAAATCGTGGCCCTGCAACGATTCCAAAGAAGAGACATACTTAACTCAAAATATTAACTCAGTTTATTTTGTCATAGATGCTGTCATACCTGTTGACTTTTTATTTCAGATTTCTAGAATCTGGAAGTATTTTCCATTTGTTACACTAGTTCACTTTCTACTATACTACTTGCCATGCTTTGCTGACTTAGTTTTGCCAATAATTTGTATATGGACCTCTCTAATTGTTTTACCTGAGGTGTTATCAATTCAGGAAAAAAGCCACAAGCCAATATATATCTCTAGGGAACATCACTCATCCCATCCTATTGAATGGAGCACTATTTTGCATACTTTGTGACTCCTGTTATTAAAAAACATTCACTGTCCAAGCCAATAGCTTTCACTTTTGTTAACTTTTATGTGTGTGATGATAGGTATATAAAATATATTATCATATTTGGAATTTGGATTGTTTTAAGAAGAGAAGCATTTGAATGTGGGCCAGTGGTTTGATACTTCTAAAAAATACAAATTAGAATGTAATTCTGGATCACTGATCTAAACTTTTCAGTTCCAAGACTTGGGAGAACCCCTGGAGTGTTGATAGAATAAGATGTTTAAACTTTTGGATTTATAACAGAAAGTGCATATATATTAAGCCATAAAGTATATGAAAACACCAGAACTTTTAGTTGAGAAGAATTAAAGTATCAAATTCAGAAGTATGTTTGTAGCTTTCCTTCAAGCAGACGTTTGTTCAATTCGGAGGAAACCAGCAAAGAGTTTTCTAGTTTGCAAAGTCTCTAAGCCCAGAGAATTTGTTATGTTGAAAACATTTAGTTCATCTGAATTGTGAGAAGTTTATGCCATCAGGCTCAGAGAGGAATCATAAACTTGTCTCTACAGTTCAAGGGAAAGAAACTGGAAGAAGTCAGTTAAGTGGAAACATAAAGAATTAAGGTAGGAGTATAGTTTCTCTGACATCAGTCTGGGAATTGGATAGTGTTGAAATACTTGTGTTAAAGTTGTTCTAATGCCAGGATATGGATAAACAGCTGTGTTTGTATTACTTTTCTGTTGTGCAATAATCTTAAGTTAAAGAACATTTACAGCACCTTTTTTTATGCTTCAGTGATTAACCATCTTGTTAACTAACTAAACAATAAACAAGATACATATGATCCATCAAGCCAGGCCTTACTTGTCCAAAATTACCATCAGCTACTCATAACAGATAGAATCTTGTTGCATGCCCATCTAAAAGTTCATAGCCTACTACTGCTACTTCATTGTTGGTTCATCACAAAAAACCTATGCATTATTTATCCCTCACAAATCCATTCTATTTCTCCCCAATCAGCTCAGAATTATCCAAAAGCCCAGTCACTCTATTCGCAATAACAGTTTCTAGTGACTTCACTACAACTGACATTAAACTAAAGGCCCCAAATTTTCTAGTTTATCTTTCATATCTTCCCTAAATAGTAAAGTAAATTGACAATTTCCCAGTTTAGTTGTGTCTGCATAATGGAATTACACTCTGTGCATTATGTTGGCTTTAATTCCATATTGGGCTATTTTGGTCAGCAGGGACCATTCATTAAATCAATCTCACTTGGTTTTGATCATCTCTTGCAGAATGTGTGTGTGCGTGTTAATTTTTTACATTATCACAACTGACTTTGAATACATTTTAAAGTACGTTATTGTGATGTTTTAGAGCAAGTTCCTGTATTTTGATTCATCAACAGAGAAGAAATGTCAATATATTTCCAGCTGGGAATGGTGAGTGGCTTGGAGATGCTGATGGACTTTTGCATCTACTGCATTGTCTTTCTAGATGGTAGATATGGTGGGGTTTGTAAGGTGCTGTTGAAGTAGCCTTGATGAATTGCTGCAGTGTGTCTTGTAGGTTTACACACTGCTGCCAGTGTCAGTGGCTGAGGGAGTGATGTTTAATGTGGTGGATTGCTTTGTCGTGGACTTCTCTATTCTTTTTGATGCTGCACCCATCCAGGTAAATGGTGAACATTCTCCTGACTTGCGTCTTGCTGATGGTGGAGATAGCAAGGACTACAGAGTCCATAAAATGTGGAGCTGGAGAAAGCACAGCAAGTCACGTTGGTGAAGGATCTTGCCAGAAACATCAACTCTGCTGCTCTTCTGATGCTGCTTGATCTACTGTGTTTTTTTTCCAGCTCCACATTTTATGGACTCTTGTTGATGGTGGGCAAAGTTTGAGAATCAGGAACTTGTTTCTTTTTAAATGGTCCCTATGTATCTGCAAGGAGTTCATATAATACCCCTAGGCAATGCATCACCAATGGGTCGGGTGGTTGGCAAGCTTGTAACAGAACACAGATCCCTGAAAGTGGCCACCCAGACTGACAGGGTTGTTAAGAAGGCATACAGTGTTTTGGCCTTTATTAATAGAGGGATTGAGTTCCGGAACCAGGAGGATATGCTGTAGCTGTACAAAGCTCTGGTACGGCCACACTTGGAGTATTGTGTACAGTTCTGGTCACCGCATTATAAGAAGGATGTGGAAGCTTTGGAAAGGGTGCAGAGGAGATTTACTAGGATGTTGCCTGGTATAGAAGGAATGTCTTACGAGGAAAGGCTGAGGGCCTTGAGAAGAAGGTTGAGAGGTGACTTAATAGGGATATACAAGATAATCAGAGGGTTAGAACTTAATAGGGATATACAAGATAATCAGAGGGTTAGATTGGGTGGACAGGGAGAGCCTTTTTCCAAGTATGGTGGCGGCAAACACGAGGGGACACAACTTTAAAGTGAGGGGAGATGGGTATAAGACAGATGTCAGAGGTAGTTTCTTTACTCAGAGGATAGTAAGGTTATGGAATGCTTTGCCTGCAATGGTGGTAGATTCGCCAAGTTTAAGTGCATTTAAGCCGTCATTGGACAGGCATATGGACGTACATGGAATGGTGTAGGTTAGATGGGCTTCAGATTAGTATGACAGGGCGGAGCAACATCGAGGGCTGGCCTGTACTGCGCTGTAATGTTCTATGTTCTACGTTCTAACCAGCCTGATTTTCCTTCCATTCAAGTTGCAGTGTAACTCCTGCCATTTAAATCCATGAACAGAAAGTCAGGCCTATTCAGTGGCTCAACATTGGATGTCATTTTTTATATTTTTCAACCTAGAAATTTCTCAGGTGATATTTGATGGGGACGGGAGGAGTGGAGGGGAATAGGATCGCACTTTAACACAAATAATCCCATCATCACTCTGAGTCTGCCATTAAAGGGAAAGTGAATAGACATCTCGGTCCAAAATACAGATAATTGGCTGTTAGAAGTCAATAAATTCTGATTAGGATTGAGTTGCGTGGCTAAATGGGAAAACAGAAGGACAACAGACATTCGTAATTCACATTTGACCATGATGCTGAATTACAATAAGCTTCAACTCCATGCAGCAGATGAATTCGATGTTTCTTGGAAAAGACCAATTTTATCTTGTTCTCTTTTATGTGGTGACAATCAGTTAGACTTTCCAAAAGAGTGTGAAACGGAAATCAGCTGCTCCCTCCACGTCTCTCAAGTCACGTTTCCATTGTCCCAGTCTAAGACCATAAGAAATAAGAGTGGAAGTACGACCATTCGGCCCATCGCGTCCACTCCGCCATTCAATCACGGCTGATGGACATTTCAACGCCACTTACCCGTACTCTTCCCGTCTAACTTCATTCCCTCCTCTCACCATCACAACCTAGCAACTTGAAAACATGGTCCTGAGCGTCCTCCGCCCGACTGGGAGCGGGTAAACCCTATTGCTCCTTGCTCTAGCCCCACATTACACCCACCCAGCCAATGTTAAGGTGAGGGGCTGCCGGGCACTGAACAAGCTGCCTGTGGGGAGGGGGGGGGTGGGGCGCTATTTGTGCCCAGTGTTAACCAACCCCAGTCCAACACCGGCATCTACAAATCAAGGCAACATCGCGTCACCAGCTCCCAGGTGTCAGATTAGATAAAATCTACAGACAAAAAAAATCTGTAGATGCTGGAATCCAAAGTAGATGGGCGGAGTCATTTTGACTCGCTTCTGGAACTGTCCTGTCGACACATACTGTAGTTTAACGCTGCTTTGCTGGCGATAGAACTACAGCATAGATTTTGATTGGATCGAGCGGTGTATCGAATGAACGCAAGGTTGTCCATATGTTTAATGTTTAAATTTATTAACACAACGTCCGAGTGATTCAGATGAGAAGTGTTGAGATGTCAGAGAAAAAAATCAACATTTACTTTACAGATATCCGTTTGGGTGGAGAGATGAAAAGTACTTTACAGCAGGCTTTAGTTTACAGCTTGTCTTTCCAAATTAACAACGACCGGTTTGAGTGGAAAGTTCAGCGGGGGTCTTGTAGCTACATTCTCCCGATCACTTTGTTTGCCACACTCCGATTGTCTAACTCTACATCCTCATTGGTGGGTTAGGGGGCGGGGAAGAGAGAGAGAGAGGGGGGAAAATAAAACGATGGTAATAATTAAGCCAATTCTTGGACAGTAGCGAGAATTTCTGAGATGGTCCATCGCCGGTTTATTAAATTTCATTCAACATTCTCAGAATTACACAGCGTTTTACGGCGCAGAGGTTTCCCTGAGCTGTTTTGTTATTGGAGCTGACCGATCGAATACATTCCTACGTGAATAGCTGACAAACGATCAAAATAACCTATCTCACCGTCCTCGGGGCTGCACGCGAGATATTTGAAACCAGCCCTCGTATATTGAGTAGTCATGGACGGCTCAGAAACTCGGACTGAATCGAAGACAGAAGCAATTTTAACTGGAAACTGTGTTCTTGTGAAGCGCAGCTGTAATACAGTGTTGTCCTGTTTGGCCTTCAGGGAGCACACCATGCCATCTGAGATTGCCTGCTCGGTTTGAAATGTAAAGCGGGTCATTTCTTGCTGGCAACGGTGCTGCTTCGGACGCGCTCCCTTTCCTTTTTAGGGTATGAGGACTGGGTAGTGGAATTGGCTCTCGCTGACGGCCCGACTCCAGCCCCAATTAGCACCCAATAATTTATTAGTTTCTACTTTCAGATTATGCGCTAACTTTACAAATATTCCAGCCATGGAAACATTAGCCGGCGAGTGCTCCCTCTCAGATAGCAGGCACCTTGGAACGGATTCATTTCACAGGCCTGAGAAAAGACGGCTATGTCTTCTCAGTGTCATATCCGGGTAAATTTTAAAAATGCCGCACTTTCAGGGATTTGTCAACATGCTTTCTGCACCAGACGCAGAACTGTGATGGTGTAAAGTCACATCATTCCTAATGCCACGGGCGGCTCTGTTAATTTTGTCAACTGAACGATTACAAGACAGACTTCTATCCAATCTTTTTTTTTCACAATTCCTTCTGGAAGTTTGTATCCAACTCAACTCCGGCCAGATTTAATTCTGTAACGTTCATGTCGACGTTATATTCCAATCTGGTGGGTCTCCCCGGCCTGAAATTGACATTTGACCGGCGGAAATTCACGGCTTGGGCAATTTCGGGTGAAATCTTATTCGGTTCAGGCGCCCTTTATTCCCAGAGAGGCAAACCACATCGAAACACTTGAGAGTGATGGGTGAGGCAGAGTCGGTGTACCAAGGAAATAATGACAGAAACCTTGAGGGGACACTTCAGACCTGGGCTCGCCAACCCGCGATTTTGTGAATGGGGAAGTGAGTGGCCGGGAAACGGTCTGGTGGGTACCGCCGACCAGATAATGTCATGTACACATCCCACAGCCGACATAACCGAGATCGGCAGGTCTGACAGACACAGCGGAATACGGCCGCTTTCTCTACCCCGTAATCCCTGTTGGAATCCCCTGCTCCCCAGATGAGAAAATACCGAATGTTACGCACAGACACGGAACTCAATTTAAAAGCAATCCCCCTCAAATACCCAACTTGTTACTGTCCCCTGGTAAACAGTCAGAGTGAGGCTGCGAAGGAAGCTTCTTGCAGCTGATATGTCGGCAAACAGTCGTTTCAAAAATCGTCAATTGTTAGGACAGGCGCCGGGGGGGGTGCAGAGGGAGAGACATGCAGCTCAATAACATATACACGCGAGCCCAGGGCCAGCAGAAACACATAAAAGATCTAGTCAGTGGAATAGTCAGAGAGAAAGAACCCGTCGGCATGTGAAAACTTGAGGGGGAAGTAAGAAACATTTATTGTCACCATAATGAAAGGCCCGAGCTCTAGAGACTGGACAGGGCCTTACTCCTTGGAAGAAGCGCCACTGGTCTGCTGGTAGTTATTCCTCCCCTCACTGCTGTCTAGGCGGGTATCTAGCATTTCCTTCTCATTCCCAATCGTCTCTTAAATAAATCACTTTTGTTACAGTTGAAACAAGACATTCATAACTAATGAATGCGGACATGCTCTAATGTACAATATTTTGGTTGGACGGTCTACCAATTTGCTAAACCCCAAAACGGCAGGAAATGTCCACAATCCGGGTCCCGGCTTCAATTCACTTACTCAAAGTTTAATAAATGAACGCACATGGAAATAAAGTTAACACATATTCACACTTGAAAACGAGCCATGTCCGAACAATACAATTTTATACAGTCTCTTTTTTTTTACAGAGGTATTTGAACTACTTGTATTCCGTCAATGAACAGACTCAGCGTGTTTTGACAGTTACAAAACAATTCTCCAGAACAGCTTAAAACAAGGAAGGCAAACACAATAGAAAAGGAAACCACGCAGAATTTATCAACTGGAGTTCATCTGTCAGAGAGAAAAAAATATCCTGGTGGAACTTGAAATTGGCATCGACCCCCACCTTCCCCCCCTCCCAAAAAAAACAAAACCGTTGGTTTCCTCCGCTCTGAGAAATCTTGGAGACTGGCAGTCCCACACGGACAGCTGCTGGAGTACCAGCCGCTACTCAACACGTGTGAGTACGGGGGAAAGGCACGGACTTAGCACGCAGAGTGGCAGTTTAGCCCAGTCAACCTGCCCATTTTTAACATTAAACATTTGTCACGAGTAAACATTTGTATCGTAGTCCTGTCACAATCAACACTGAAAACAAAACTGCTTGCATTTTAATCTCGGCGAGCAATTTGGAGTCTATCAGAAGGTCCCAGTCACAGCTAGTCCAGTTTTATGAGTCCGGGACGCACTTTCAGGGTAGAATTGATCAAGTAGAACTTGGTTCAGCCGCCTGGATTATGTTTTGGTGAAAAAAGAATGATTACTTTGTTGAAACGGCTCAAAACACCCCAAGACCGCTTCTTCTTGTAACGTCCCTCTGATGATCGGAATCTTGTCCTTGTTTGAGAAGTTTGTAGTTTGAAAAATAATTCGTTTGTAATTTTGTTTTGATTGAAGCGTTTTGCTGTGTTAAACACTCAGCTTACCAGAGGTCCACCACAAAGGGGGTAACGGCGAGCTGAAACCGAGATCAAAATCTGTTACACACTGTACACAGAGGAAGAGAAATGTTTCAGGTAGAAAATACAGGGAGCCGAACGAGGTAGATGGTGGGGTGCTCTAAAACCAGTAAAGATCCTTGTTTTTTTCCTGGTGCGCCAGACCTGAGAATGTAAAAAAAAACAAAAAAAAAGTGGAAAGGATATATAAGCAGAACAGGGACAGAGTTACAGTGTTAGAGTAACGTTCTGAAAGTTGGAACATATAAGGTATTGAAACAGATAGAGAGAGCACCCACTGTAACGCGCGCGAGGTTATCATCATTGAGCAGGGTACACCACAAACCGAGAGGAATAGAGCGCATGAGTACAGAGCATAGAAAGAATTCACTTCTCAGTTAACTGCTACAGAAACACATCACAAATCTGTTTCGGTTTAACAGTGGGAGAAATATACAACACCTTCGTTTCGCGTGCTTAACGTAATGAAATATCCGAAGGTGGGAAGCTGATGAGGCCTTTCAGATCCACCTATCGTCATTTAAACTTTTCACATCGTTAAATTTGTTTTAACTTGTTTCGAATTTCCTTTCACTGCCACAAAACATGCAAGTTAAAAAAAAAAGGCTTCGCTGAAAACCACAGACATAAATCCCAACATTGTCAAGTACACCCCTGCTGTAATGTTCGCAGATAGCTCAGATATCAAGCTGAAAATATCATAAACATGTCTAAACAGTTCGTGTATCTCTTTCTCATGGAACCTAAATAGAGAACACAAATGTCTTGCCCTCTGTATGCTGCAATTAGCGCTTGTTGTGAAATTTTGCCGATAATTAATTGATCTGATGAGGATCAAATACATAGTCCACACACCCTTAATATTCCTCAGATCACCCAAATGTATCAGTGGGAGGATAAACTATATCGAACTGTGAAAATAATTCTGAATATCCAACCAAATTGATACTTTTCTCTAACCAAATTTCAAAATATAACGTTCAGTCAATAGTGAGATGATATCGAGAAATCCTAATGAGCCGAAACCGAAAATCCCTGACATTTTTCTGGTTCAAAGAGATAATTATCTGCAGCCGGGACGTAAACTCTTGCAATTTAGGCTATTAAGTAATTCTGATTGCAAATTTAGAATGCTGTGTGCGGCTTCAACTAATGTTTCTGCAATTGAAGCTATGTGATGGGGTTATTGGCTGACTTTGAACAGTCGAGTTGCCTGGCAGCGACTAAATGAAACAGCCGCCGGATGCGCCCCATTGGCCCCAGGTTGTATCTCCTTTCCTTGAATACTTCGGTATTTTCTAAACAAATCGCTCCTAAATGTGTCCATTTCGGCGGGGTCTATTTTAAAAAAATTAACAAAACATTTGCTCTGTATTATTTATACCTGACTACAGCATTCGGTGAATTATAGTCTGTCAGTCACAAATGAACTGTTAATAGCATATGTAATTGGACGTTTCTCTGCATTTTTCTTATATAATTAACAAATCGCGTTAACTTAACTTCTGTAGTGGGGAAAATGCTTGAATCTATTGTCAAGAAAGAAACAGCAAGATATCTCGACAGAAGTTGTCTCATTGGGCAGACTCAGCATGGGTTCATGAAAGGCAGATCATGTTTAACTAATTTACTGGAATTCTATGAAGACATTACAAGCATGGTGGACAATAGGAACCCAGTAGATGTGGTGTATCTAGATTTCCAAAAGGCATTTGACAAGGTGCAGCACAAAAGCCTGCAAGATAAAGGTGCACATCCTGGACAATGTATTATCATGAGTAGAGGATTGGTTAACTAACAGGAAGCAAAGAGTGAGAATAAATGTGTGCATTTCTGGTTGGCGATCAGTGACTAGTGGTGCGCCTCAGGGATCAGAGTTGGGACTGCAATTATTCACAACATGCTTAGATGATTTGGATTTGGGGACCATGTGTAGTGTGTCAAAGTTTGTGGCTGATAGTAAGATGAGTGGTAGAACAAAGTCTGCAGAGGATTCTGAAAGTTTGCAGAAGGACATAGATAGTTTAAGTGAATGAGCAAAGGTCTGGCAGATGGAATACAATAAAACTGACTATTGTTTTAACGGTAAAAATTGCAGCATGCTGCTGTGCAGAGAGACCTGGGTGTCCTTGTGCATGAATCAGAGAAGGTTAGTTTGCAGGTGCAACAGGTAATTAAGAAGGCAATGGAATTTGTCCTTCACTGTTAAAAGGATTGAGGTTAAAAGCAGGGAGGTTATGTTACAACTGTATAGGGTGTTGGTGGGGCCACACCTGGAGTACTGTGTGCAGCTCTGGTCTCCTTACTTGAGAAAAGATGTACTAGCACTGGAGGGGGTGCAGAGGAGGTTCACTATGTTGATTACAGAGTTGACAGGATTGGTTTATGAGGAGACACTGAGTAGACTGGGATTATATTCATTGGAATTTAGAAGAATGAGGGGGATCTCTTAGAAACATATAAAATTAAGAAGGGAATAGATAACATAGAAGCAGGGAGGATGTTTCCACTGGCAAGTGAGACTAGAACAAGAGGGCATAATCTCCAAATTAAGGGGAGCAGATTTAGGACTGAATTGAAGAGGAATGTCTTCACCCAGAGGGCTGTGAATCTGTGGAATTCCCTGTCCAGTGAAGTAGTTGAGGTTTCCTCACTGAATGTTTTTAAAGCTAAGCTGGATAGTTTTTTGATCAGTAAAGGAATTAAGGGTTATGGTGAGATGGCGGGTAAGTGGAGCTGAGGCCTCAAAACGACCAGCCATGATCTTATTGAATAGCAGAGCAGGCTTGAGAGTGCAGATGGCCTACCCCTGCTCTTAGTTCTTATGTGTTACGCAGTTTTTGTGCATTGTCATTTACTCCACATTTGTAGTCGTACATCTACACCCATAGTTTAATTTATATGGTAGAATCCTGTTGGATACTTGCGACAGAGCTATTACATTGACAATTGATAAGAAACAATATAAGGATCAAGTTACAACTACTGCAAAATGTGCATTAGTCTGAGACCCAAGTAAGTTTAGGAACAGACTGGAGCTGTCTGTTAACACAATATGTTTTCATATTTAAAGCCTGTGTTTCAATAAAAAAAAGAACAAATATCTCCTTTCTGTGCCAACTACATAACTTAAGTAACTCGCCATGATATAATCCCCACATGTCTCAGAGGCACACGCTGTTCATGCTTTGGCACATTTCATGCAGGGGCCTTAGAATGGCTGTGTGGAGCAGTAGGCATTCTTGTGAAATTGGGATTAAGGGGCACTATTTTGCCAGAGAAACAGAAGGATCTAACCTGTGATTCAGTTGACTTGGGAATACACAAGTCTGATAATGGCAGATGGCAGGAACACCATTTGCCTGCAGTAATACAATTTATAACAATTGAGTGTAACTTTGAAAATAATTCAATATAAATATTCAATTTTTTCTTGAATTTAATCAAGTGAAACATGGTGTGATATAAAACATCAATAAAATGTTGCCATTATTGGCCAAATCACTGAGGTGTGAAGTCTTTTGTGCATGTACCATTCTGAAAATAATGTTATTTCTTAGGAGTTGGGTTGATTTTATGAACACATTAAAACACGTGGGCGGCACGGTGGCACAGTGGTTAGCACTGCTGCCTCACAGCGCCAGAGACCTGGGTTCAATTCCTGCCTCAGGCGACTGACTGTGTGGAGTATGCACGTTCTCCCCATGTCTGCGTGGGTTTCCTCCAGGTGCTCCGGTTTCCTCCCACAGTCCAAAAATGTGCAGGTCAGATGAATTGGCCACACTAAATTGCCTGTAGTGTTAGGTGTAGGGGTATGGGTGGGTTGCGCTTCGGCGGGTCGGTGCGGACTTGTTGGGCCGAAGGGCCTGTTTCCATACTGTAATGTAATCTAATCTAAAACTATGAGACTGCATTTAGTAACTGCTTGATTGAATAAGGATCTGGCTGTATGTTAGCCCTTTACTCCTCTTATACCTTTATAAACTCCATTGAAATGTTTTTAATGTGTGAAAGATGGATATTCCTGATTATACTTGAATTCCTATGCCATAAATTTTAAAATGTAGCTGCATGTTGAGCCAAACTCCTTATATACTTCCAAACAAATGATTTAATGTGAAGTGTTGCTGGTAGTATAATATCAAGCTAAAGGGTATATTTGCATCTTTAGTTTATTCTGTATAACAAAATTGCTCATGAAAACATTTCAAGTCTGTTCCTAACCATGAGCCCAAATCTCTGAGGTGTACTTCTGACACACAAAGCTGAAGCTGGTTTTACATGATATTTATATCTGATACAAAGTGTATAGACTGTCTTAGTAACAACACTATAATGATACTATAAGTACTCAATTATTTTAAATATCTGTTAGCAGTGCAAAATATTCACCTCAAGTTTCAATGATGATCCATTGTACAAGATCAATGTTTTCATGAAACAATCTAATTCAATGAAATTCTACACTTAATCTATCTTTTAAGAAAGTAAGAATTTGTTTGGGAAAAAGGTAATCTAAGTATATTTAGAGAATCAGTGAAACCACATCACTTTAATTCCCTGGATCACCTGAGACACTGCACGTTATTAAATCAAAGCTTCATGAGCTGATTGTTTAATTTAGCTCACAACCCTACTTTCCTTGTTCATAACACAGCGTATTGATATTTTTCAGTCTAAATAATATTGTATTGATCAGGACAATTTTGTAGGATGGACAATTCACCTCTCAAAGTTTCATCACATTTTCCTTCCTAATTAGTATTCTTCTACAAATCAATTCTTGAATGCAAAGGTTTCCAGTAACACTTTTTAACAGTTCGTACTGCCAAGGATAACATTCATTTTTCATTGTAACATGTACTATTATTATTTGCAAATAGAATAATACAGCTTGACCGACTATTAAGCATCATTGTTCCTGACACCATCAGGCTGATTTTCATTTGGAAATCTCATTGAAAATGTAAAGAATGCCCAGATTTTCATTAAAATTTGCTGCTCCTGTCTCCACTAGAACAAAACCTTTCATTTCTTTGTTCAATTTATTTCAATAAAGGCTATGGTTTCTATTCAGGTTACATCAGGTTTGTCTATAAAAGGATTTTTTAATGATCACGATTTTCCTTTTATATGTGCTCAATCAATACCAATCAGTAGCACATGAATATAGATGTGTTAGTTTTTCCAGACTCATGGAAAGGATAAATAGACAAAGTCTTTTCCCTGGGGTTGGGGAGTCCAGAACTAGAGGGCATAGGTTTAGGGTGAGAGGGAAAGATATAAAAAAGACCTAAGGGGCAACGTTTTCACACAGAGGATGGTGTGTGTATGGAATGAGCTGCCTGAAGAAGTGGTGGAGGCTTGTACAATTGAAACATTTAAAAGGCATCTGGATGGGTATATGAATAGGAAGGGTTTGGAGGGATGTGGGCCAGTTGCTGGCAGGTAGGACTCGATTGAATTGGGATATCTGATCGGCATGGACAAGTTGGACCGAAGGGTCTGTTTCCATGCTGTACATCTCTATGACTCTCTAACTCTACAATCCTTTTCCTCCTGAAGAAGTACTTTTAGTACCAACATAATTGGAATACTTTCCTGAAGTATTGCTTTTGGTCTGTATTTTATTTATTTATTGTTTGAAATAATGTACTCACTAGTATTTAATTATTTCCAAATAAATTAAGTGTATTAAGCCAGTTTTGTTTCAAGAGCCCTATTACAGTAGCAAGATTTCTATTTGTATCTGCTTGCAATTATTGATAGATCCACTCTATATTTTTATTATATTTGACTTTAATGTCAGATTTTTAGTGGCCACATTTACTTATCTCTTTATTACATTACAGAAATATTCCCTAGTTAGACTTTAATCTTTATGCCAGCCTGTACAGGAGGACTTCAAACTAAGATCAAACCACGGCAGGAAGATGAACCGTGAGTGCAAAGCAAGTTCAGTTATTTCTCCATACACATTGCTAGATTCACATACAGACTGTGAATGCTTCAACAAATTTGATATTTCATAAATTTCTGATATTGGAGTTCACATGAGTGGATTTAATATGCATGCAATATCACTATCACTATCTTCCTCTTTAACTAACATTCATATCAAGGAGATAAACATGAAACCAGAATAATTAGAAAACACTAAAATGTATATATGAAACAATAATGCATGTCTGGTATGTGAACATAAAGTAATAATTTTACCTTGGGGTTCAAATAGTGAATAAGGTTTGAAATCAAACCATTTAATCAGCTAATTGATCGGATTACAAGTACAGTGTACGTACACAAATTTTACTACTATAAAACATTCCATTATTTGTCATTCATATCTGTATTACTGACAACTGATCCCACAACTCTCAGTCCAAGTATTATGGATTATTCTTTTTTGAGTATATTTCACAGAACTCCATGGAAATTGTTGAGCACAATAATAAAAGCTCTGACAAGCAATTTGCATTACGAAGCTTAGAAAATTAATTGATTAAGTAGGATATCAATGTTCTTGTTCCTCCAAACTGAGAATCAACTGACCTGCATGACCTTCTTTCTCAGTATAGTCAAATTTATTAATTTTTCACAGGCCCTGGACATCAACATTTCTTAATTTTACTTTTTGCAATTTCCTCCCTTATAAGTTTCAGGCTTTTACAACATAATTTTAATGTGACTAACTTGCTCTTTTTTTGATGCATCTCTTTAAGTTCTCAGTAAAACTAAACCAGCACTTAGCAAACTGCTCAGTTCATAGTTTGTGAGAAGATTTGTAGCTCGGGTGCTCGATGTTGTGGTTCTGTTCGCTGAGCTAGGAATTTGTGTTGCAAATGTTTCATCTCCTGTCTAGGTGACATCTTCAGTGCTTGGGAGCCTCCTGTGAAGCGCTTCTGTGATGTTTCCTCTGGCATTTATAGTGGTTTGTCTCTGCTGCTTCTGGTTGTCAGTTCCAGCTGTCTGTTGCAGTGCTCGGTATATTGGGTCCAGGTTGATGTGCTTATTGATTGAATCTGTGGATGAGTGCCATGCCTCTAGGAATTCCCTGGCTGTTTGATAAAGACACTTTATACAGTCAACAAAGGAATTCTTGGACATCATCAGAAATATACACATGGACAAGGAAGAAACGCCACTGTTCACCTCTATCGACAAAACCCTAGCCAGAGAAATAATAGCCAACCTGCTGGACATACAGAAAAGACAACAGGACGGTGAACCTATCAACAAAGACGGCATACTCAAACTACTGGACCTGTGCCTCACAACACACTTCACATTCAACAACCAAATATATGAACAAATCAATGGCACACCCATGGGCTCACCCATCTCTGGACTCATAGCAGAAACTGTAATGTAAAGGTTAGAACAAACAGTCTTACCACAAATTCAACCCAAACTCTGGGTCAGATATGTGGATGACACCTTTGTAATCATTAAAAACACAGAAATAGAGAACACACACCGGATCATCAACACCACATCCACAGGAATCAGATTCACTAGAGA
>NC_057712.1:74419138-74426691 GCF_004010195.1 Chiloscyllium plagiosum
GATCAGCTATCCTTAGTAGCCACACACACAGATGACAAGCAACATGAGTTCGACTGGGACAACACTACTATTATAGGACAAGCCAAACAGAGAACAGCCAGGGAATTCCTAGAGGTATGGCACTCATCCACAGATTCAATCAATAAGCACATCGACCTGGACCCAATATACCGGCCACTGCAACGGACAGCTGGAACTGACAGAGACAAACCACCATAAATGACGGAGGAAAGATCACAGAAGCGCTTCACAGGAGGCTCCCAAGCACTGAAGATGTCACCCAGACAGGGGAAAAAACGTCTGCAACACAAATTCCCAGTTCGGTGAACAGAACCACAACAAAAACTGCTCAGTGTTTATTGGCTTCCTCTAGATTGTAGGGGAGTATCTAAATTCACAGCAATGTAAACCTCTTTGAATTTTCACCTTTATGAACACTGTGGTTGAGTAATATTCCCAAAATAAATTACAACACAGGCTCCATGTTTGATAGCCGGACTTTGCAGTTGTGGCCTATAGGAGGATACTGCCATCATAGAAGAGGTACATTACATCCCTAGAAATTATTTAATGTAGGGTTTCTCCTCTTTTCTTTTTAAAGTTGCACACTCATGTTGTAATACAGTTTTATGGTGCCAAACATTCTCTTATTCTTTATCAACCATCTGTCAGCAGTGAACATGTAGAGCAAATTATTTAATTGTGAAACACACCACAGTTGAGTCTAATCCTAGCTTTATCTCACAAATATTTCAGCAAGTATTACTTAATTTCAGCTCATCCCAGGACTCTGATGTTAGTCCTGGCACCTCCATAGGTATCGACAAAGAAATGTGATGCCCATAACTCACCTCCTGCCACCCCATATCCTGTCCATTATTTACAAACCACAAGTCAGTAGTATGATTGAATGGTCTCCACTTGCATGAATAGTACATCCTGACAACACTGAAGAAGCTGAATACAATCCAGGACAAAGCAGCCCTGTTGATTGGCACTCAACCACCACATTAGACATTCAATATCTCCACCACAAATACCAGTGTATATAATCTAAAAGATGCAGTGTAGCAACTCACTGCTGCTCGTTTGATAGCACCTTCTAAACTATTGACATCAGCTACCTCGGAGGACAAGGGCAGCAGAAGCATGGAATCTTTCACAACTGAAAGCTCATCCTGGCTTAGAGCGATATTGCCATTTCTTCACAGTTATAGGTCCAAATCCTTCAACATCTTCCCTAACAACATTATGATGTACCTACATCACGTGGACTGCAACAGTTCAAGTTGGCTCACAGCTAGCTTTTCAAGGGTAATTAGGAAAGAGCAACAAATTTTACTCTTGCTAATGATGCCCGTATACTGTGAGAGAATAATGAAAGTATTATACCAAGCATCAAGCCCGAGAGCTTTATTTCCTGTATTATTTATGCAACTCATCATAGACAATTGCAGAATTACTTAATATTTATCAAAACGATTATGCAGTGCCTATTTTATTTTCTCTGTAACAGAATTCACTTATGTATTCATTTCACCTAATGATACAAATTGTATTTACATTAGCAGAGCACGAATGTTTTCAGTGTTTGAACCCTTTTCGGCTTTTTGATCTCTGTATGCACTTTCTTTGAAAGTATTTACCTGCATCCATATTGAGGTTAAGGCTTTGGCTCATGTCACTGGTGGGCCCTGTGAAAGCCCCTGTGGTCCATGCAGAGGCAGTGTCACTCTTGGCCAGATCGCACGGGGGTGTAGGAACAGCAGGAAACCGATGTGGCCTCACTGAAGGCACTAACAATGAACTGTAGCGTGGGTCAAAAGGTGCACCCATCCCATATACATCATGCATACTAGGCCGTGTGTAGACGGAGCTCTGTGTGTTGATGGCACTGCCCAATGAGTAATGATGGTGGTGCCAGGGTTCAGGAGCTCCTTGGTGCAGGTGAGTGTGCAAAGCTGCACTTGAATAAGGGTCAGCTCCAAAAGGCAGCTCAGTGGGAGCTCCAGCCAAAGCACTGCCCAAACTGCTACTTAGGCTTGCTGACATGGAGGGTTGATAAGCACTGTTCCAGAAACTTGGAGGGAAACTCCGTTGGTTCATTGGGAAGGCGCCATCTGAAAGAGAGAAGAGGTAATGGAATTATCAATAATTATTAACAACAGTGAATACAATCAACCAGAATAAAATCTTCAAGTGAAACCAATTACTCTGGAATTAATACATAAACACAAATTAACATAATTCTCAACAAATCAATTAGAACACAATACTCCATGTTACTTGGTGAAAGTTAATTAATTAAAATAATTTTCCTCATGAAATGTGGCCCCAATGATCGCTCTGTTTATTTCTTAAATAGGAATGCGAATAATTAAGGTAACATAATTTTAAAGGATCGCACATTTTCACTTTGCAAAATACCTTTCGAAATATCTTACGGAAAGTCTTCTCCCTATTCTATGGTGTTTGAGGTCGGGCCGGCAACTTATGATACAGAGACGGGCTCCAGTGAAACATAAATATTATTTAACATTCAAAAAATGAGCTGAAATTCAGTTTAGGAATACAGTTTAGGAGCTACTGGAGAGCGGAACACATTTGAGAATTAATTTTTGGGGGGTAAACTAAAATACCGCGTTCTCACATTCTTGTTCAATTCAAAATTTAGATGAGATCATTCTTTATGGGAACCTGAAAAGTGGAGATAACCGCCGGCCACTGTCATTTAGAACTCACTATCGGTTACCAACAATCAGAACACCAAAGAGCAATATGAACAAATGATAGCTCAAACCCCAGAAGTTTAACTAGGTACGTGTCAGCTTGTATAAAACATCCGTTCACAGTCAGTGAAGTGCCCCCTCGGTGCCCGGGCGGCGGTGTTGCATCTGCGAGAGTTTCTGAATGTACAAACGATTTAGTGAAACTGTATTTTAAGACCAGCCTGAAGAGCTTGCTACTTGCAATATTCACACTAGATACGTGACTAAAACGAATTAAGCGAAAAGTTGAATAATAATATAGGACGGGGCGGCTGGAATTGTGCACTTTCGTTTAAGATTAATAACCCAGATGGAAGAAAATCCAAGAGACAGTGTGTGTGATTTACACCGAAAATAGAGTGGCTTGGATAGGTCATGCCAGTCTAACTCTCGCTCCAATTGTACGAGAAAATTGCGAAGGGCACATTCATGATTGTCCAATGTACTGACATTTGCAGACATCGGGTCTAGTGTACCATTACTGAACGGATCTTGATATATTTAGGTTGCACTCAATTTATACCGTCACTCCAAATAATCTACTCCATTGCGCACAGCGTTTAAGTTCAACTAATGTGGAAATGACCATTTTATAGAATTTCCAACCAGAACTGGACATTATTTACAACTCTTCGATTTGACCAGGGTTTCAGTCGTTTGACAGAACGCCACAGGATTAGTAACATAGCGAATGAAACTTCTGCTTTCGAAGATTTTTGTTCTTCCTCTGGGATTGGCAGGGTGTTCTGACAATTGCTTATCAGGAGGGAATCGCTGACTTTCACTGGACTCACCTCGCCAAGAACTCGCGCTGCCTCTTGAAGCTTTCGAGTCGCTGCTGGCAGGAGTGTAACTGCTGGGCTGACTCAGTGCCCTTGTAAAATGTTCATCAACAACACTGCTAATGTCACCCTGGAAGTAAGTGAAGAGCACGCAGCGGGAACTAAGATATTCTGCTTCAGGGGGACGGTCTTTCTCGCCGCGCGATTCCTCCTCTTTGATGGTAGACCCATGGACAGAAAATGACCCACTGATGTTTGTACTGTCCGCCGCTTCTTGCATTTTCGAGTAAAACGCTAGTTTCTGTGAAAAGAAGAGGGGGGTCCGCAATCACAGCAGGTGCCATGGAGCAAGTGAATTCGCAATGCCTCAATCTGAAGTTAGATTCGAAAGTTAGTCCGTGAGAATTGCTTCTCAATGAATTGTGACAGGTCTGACAATCTATTGAATTCTACATGCGCAAAATAGCTACATTTGCCAACTCAAACGCCTACAAAGGTCTGGTTAAGTCTTGACGGCTCGATTTTTAATAAGTGACACCACCCCCTCCCCCTCCCCAGCCTTTCTAACGTATACAAAGCCACCAAATTCCCAACACAGTTGGCAATCTGTTAAAATGAGAGCTACGGGACTCCCTCGCTATTTGGAACAGAACGGTAGCTCAACGCACATAGGTCCCCAGAGTTGGACATTGTCAGAGGAGAGAGTGAGGGGGAATGTCCGTCTCTCTGGCGAGGAAACGCGAAGCAAAACTTGTTGCATGTGTTGGCGCAACTTTACCGCGGGCGGTTTATCAGACCTCAATCTCAGCTTTCCAGGAAAGGTTACTTAACGCACAGAGCAATTTAAGGAATGCATGTTAGCGCTTTGCATTAATCAACCGCTAATTTGAATCAAATGGGAAAATGCTTGGAATAACATTATCTGTATCAAATGACTGGTTACTGCGCTGCCAACTTCCTGCACGTACCTGATGGTGGTAAGGACTGTAAGTTGCTGTAAAATAAGGCTGGGGACCATACACTTGGTACATAACATCCAAACAGCTCATGGCGAAGGCTGGATTCACCAACTGGCTTCAGGAGAGGTAGACCACACGCGACGAAGCTTCATGGACGGCCGTGTCCCATGTACGCGAACATCGCTGCCAGCCGTCAAAAAAAGCGAGGTACCGGCGTGTTGTCCCGTCTGGTCCTGCTGGCTGACTTACCCACCCTCTCCAATCCGACTCTGCAAAAAAACAACCCCAAACATTTAAAGCTGACGGGCAGAAGCGCGACGTCACCGCGCGCCTGTGCGAGGTGGCCGCAGTGGCTAAAGCAGCGCTGCAGAGTGGGTGCAGAGCAAACAGGAACGACCCAGCGAGGAGCATTGGCCCCTTTCACCCCCCCCTCCCCCCCAACTCGCTATTCTGTGTGCATTCGCTAGTCTTTACAAACAACTAGGAAAAACAATAAAACTACATTTCCATTTGGTTTCTTAATGTCAGTATTTTTCTTCAAATGATATTCTTGTAAGATCTTCATAAGACATAGTTTCTTAGGTAAGTGATAGTTTATCGTTAGGTTGAAATTACACTTGAAATTACTCGATATAATATTTTACTGACCACCAGCTGTCTTATTGGTTTCTATTCGATCGTGCTATTTATTGTAATATTCCATTCTGTTGTCCGTAACTGTCTCCCCAAAAGCTGCTACATACGAGCGACTGTAGAAGGAAGGAGCAAAAATATGTTTGTGTGTGTGTGCAGAGAGGTCATAATGTGCCAGAGTTCTCAAAGCAAAGTCTGTGCCCTCAGGACAGTGAGATTGTGCACAGAACACCATGAATCTTCACTCGTCCTCTCAAAATACATCAGAACCCCCTGCCCGTTGGTCCAGTCGGTGCCATAACTATAAAACACAATATTAAACAGGCCATTTAGTCCATCAAATCTGCTCTGACATTTAATGAGATCATGGTTGCTCTGATAATCATTAATTTTCATGTGTGATCTCTACAATGCCTAATTTACTTACCGATTTAAAAAAAAATCTAACTCAGCCTTGAGCATACCTAATGGTCCAACATTGACAGCCCTCTGAGCTTTCACATTTAGCTACATGACATTTATATATGCCAGCAAGCCAGCTGGAAACGTTCTGCACTGCAACGTTATCATCCAAATGACCAGTGGATAGAACATCCTGCTCAGTAACCACAATCTAGTCTGACACATTTCTGGGCATTGATGTGTGTGATGTGGTGAGTATGGTCAGCCACCAAACAGATATTGAGGGATTGGAACCTCTTCTCATTGCAGTACACCACCGAATTGGCTTCTGTTGCCCACAAAACAATGTGTGAGCGTTTAATGATACTCTGCGTCAGTGGAAGACTTGCAATCCTGATAAAAAAAAGAAACCCTTTGCTCACTGTGTTTGCTTCATTCTGATAAGGGGGAATGAAATATTTTCAATGCTCTTTGCAGAAGTGTCTCAGTGACTGTGCTGATGTAAGCAGCCTGCACGACATTGGAAATACCACCTGCTCCAGAAGACTTTAAGATGTAGGAGCAGAACCAGGCTATTCAGCCCATCAAGTCTGTCCTGCCATTTAATGAGTTCATTGTTGATCTGGTAATCCTCGACTCCACTTTCTTGCCTTTTTGGTGTAACCCTTAATTTAGTTATTGATTTAAAAAATCTGTCTACCTCAGCCTTGAAAATATCTATGCCCCTGCCTTGACAGCACTCAGTGGTAAGGATTTCCACAGATTCACAAATTCTTGTAAGAAGAAATTCCTCCTCATCTCTGTCTTAAATATGTGACTCCTTATTCTGAGTTTATGTCCTCTGGTCCAAGACTCTCCCGCAAGGAGAAGTAACCTTTTCACATCTGCCAAGTTCAGTCCTGAAGAAACCTATATGCTTCAATAAGATCTCCTCTCATTCTTCTAAATTCCAATAGGTATAGGCCCAATTTACTCAACCTCTCCTCATAAGACACTACCTCCATACCTTTGAACCTTCTCTGGACTGCCTCCAATGCCAGTATACTTTTCTTTGGATCAAGGTCAAATAACTACTTACAGTATTCCAGCTATGGTTTGATGAGTGTTTTGTCTAGTTTTAGAAAAATCTCCCTATTTTTATACTCCACTCCCTTTGAAATAAAGGTCAACGTTCCATTTGCCTTCCCTACCATGTGTTGAACATAGTGCCAGCATTTTGTGATTCATGGATGAAGATTCCCAAATTGGACTGTTTTTTGTTTATTGTTGTCATTCTCCATTAAAATAATAGTCAACTGCTCTATTCTTGCTAAAGTGTGCAACCCTATGTTTGCCAACATTATGTTCCATTGACCAAGTTATTTGCTGCCTTCGCCTCCGCGCCTACTTCTTCAACCAGGATTCTCGCCCACTCTCTGACGACCCCTTCTCCTGCCTCCAACACACCCCATCCACCTGGACACCTCATGCTGGCCTCTTACCCACCCTCGATCTCTTCATATCCAACTGCCACCGCGACATTAACCGCCTCAACCTGTCCACCCCTCTCACCCACTCCAACCTCTCACCCTCACAACATGCAGCCCACCACTTCCTCCGTTCCAACCCCAACCTCACCATCAAATTGGCAGACAGGGGAGGCGCAGTGGTAGTTTGGCACACTGATCTTTACACCGCTGAAGCTAGACGCCAACTCGCGGACACCTCCTCCTACTGCCCCCTTGACCATGACCCCACCTCCCACCACCAAACCATCATCTCCCAGACCATCCATAACCTCATCACTTCAGGAGATCTCCCATCCACCGCCTCCAACTTATAGTCCCACAACCTCGCATCGCTCGTTTCTACCTCCTGCCCAAAATCCACAAACCTGACTGCCCCGGCCGACCCGTTGTCTCAGCCTGCTCCTGCCCCACCGAACTCATCTCTGCATACCTCCACACAGTCCTGTCCCCCTTACTCCAAGAACTCCCCACCTACGTTCGGGACACCACCCACGCCCTCCA
>NC_057712.1:74428346-74432090 GCF_004010195.1 Chiloscyllium plagiosum
CCACCTTATCTCAGTCCCAATCCTCGGACTCAGCACCGCCCTCTTGACCTGCAATCTTCTTCCCGACCACTCCGCCCCCACGCCCTCTCTGGCCTATCTCCCTCACCTTAACCTCCTTCCACCTATCGCATTCCCAACACCCCTCCCCCAAGTCCCTCCTCCCTGCCTTTCATCTTAGCCTGCTTGGCACACCTTCCTCATTCCTGAAGAAGGGCTTATGCCCGAAACGTCGATTCTCCTGCTCCTTGGATGTTGCCTGATCTGCTGCGCTTTTCCAGCATCACATTTTTCAGCTCTGATCTCCAGCATCTGCAGTCCTCACCTTCTACAAGTTATTTGCCACTTGCTTATGTTGTCTACATCCCTCCACAGTCTCTTGTGTCATCCTCACCACTTACCTTCCATTCTGTTTTTGTATCATCTCCAAATTTGGCTATAGTACATTCACTTTTTTCATCCAAGTCATTAATGTGTATAGTAAATAACTTCTATTTCACTAGTTACAGGTTACCATCCTGAAAATGTTCCCTTATCCAAACTCACTGACCATCCTCAAAGGTACTTGGCACATTAAACCTCCCAGCTATTGTCACCTTCACAAGCATTGGAACTGCTGCCCTCACCTTGATCTGAAGCTGTAGTTGTGGCTTAGCAGATTTCAGCAAGGGCCTCCTTTCTGAGGTGGAGGTATCTTATGCACTTCCTCACTGAGATTCAGATAGAAAATTTCCTTCTGGAACTCTGATATGGCCTCCTTCTTCTCCAATCTCCTCCTCCATCTTGCGACAGTTTATCCTGTTCTGTGTTGTCTGTTCCCACTCTTCCTGCCATGCTTGAGTACAAAGAAGATAGAAACAATTACATCTATGTCTGTGCGCTAGTGATTTGTGAAAATTGCTCAAATCTGGAGAAAGTCCTTCAACCAGGACTCAACCAGACCATTCGTTGAAACCTTCAGAAATCTGAATGTAATCGAGAATTCACTAAACAGTTCTATAACTCCAGTAAGAGTCAATAAAAATCAATCATCAACAAATTTGTAAAGTAGTTGATGATTTAACAGCACTCGTGGCATAGTGATAGTATACCTACTACTGAACTAGGAGACTTTTGGGTTCAGGTCCCATCTGCTCCAGAGGTGTGTAATAACATCTTTGAACAGGTTGATTAGGAAATGTCTAAAGTGGTTGATGATCCCTTTAAATAGGGATTGTGGAGGAGGTCCTTCCTGCTGGTAAAGAGTATCCAGCTGTGAGGGATTAAATAAAGGCGTCAGCAGGAATGTTGGATCCTAAAATTGTACCACTGGCATCAAATCGGCATTACGTTTTGAGTGATGTCACATTCTGCTTACTCTACAAACGTTCAGCAGGGGATGCTGTCAGAAATGTATTAACCCCTTCAGCAAAACAGTATGGTAGGCACCAAAATTGAGTATCCAAGCTACAGATGATGTTTTGAAATCAAAACAGCACATGCAGCTTGTAAAAAAAACAGGTGCCACTGAGTTGAATTTCACAGTTGTGGAGACTTATAGAAAAACCTGTTCAATCAGTCCCACTCCCCTTATGTTTCTCCCAAGATTAGCTTCATATTCCTCAATAATTATACATCTAATTCCTTTCTGAAAGCCATCATTGAATCTACAGGAACAACTTTTCTCACATTCAGTGAAAAGAGGAGGAGCAATTTAATGGAGCAAAATGCTGCTTATTCTGTGTCACTGAGAATGGTTACATCGTAGGTATGAATTTGAGTTGGGTAGAGTTTTAAGTTGCACAGTGAGCAGACCAAACTCTTTGTCACTCATATACCAGCAGCTGAATACAAATTCAATTTAAGGATAACATTTTTTATTAAATTTAGATCATAGTTACAATTCATCAAAAATCCCCATGTGGTCGACTTGGGAGCTTCCAATATCTTGCTTGGAATAAAATGCTACCAACAAAACAGGTCCATACCATCCTGAGAACATTTGGATAACAGCGACACCAACATCAGATTCCTATTCATCCCCTCCAGAATAATCGCAACACTCTGAGACCTAGGTCACAACTCTGCCCTCTGCAACTGGATCTTCAACTTCCTGACCCATAGACTGCAATCAGTGAAGATAGACCATGCACAGGGCAGCACGGTGGCTCAGTGGTAAACACTGCAGCCTCACGGCGTCGGCAACCCAGGTTTGATTCCTGCTTTGGGCGACTGTCTGTGTGGAGCTTGCGCATTCTCCCTGTGTTTGTGTGGGTTTCCTCCAGCTGCTCCAGTTTCTTCCCACAATCTAAAGATGTGCAGGTCAGGTGGATTGCCATGCTCAATTGCTCATAGTATTAGGTGCATTAGTCAGGGGTAAAAATAGGGTAGCGGAATGGATCTGGGTGGGGTTACTTTTCGGAGAGTCGGTGTGAACTTGTTGGGCCAAAGGGCTTATTTCCATACTGTAGGGAATCTAATCTAAAACAAAAACCTTCTCCACAATAACACTCCCAAGGATGCATTCTCAGTCCCCTACTACACTCCCTGTATATTCATGACTGTGTTGCCAAATTCTGAACTAATACCATCTACAAGTTTGCTGACCACACCAACGTGGTAGATCGGATATCAAACAATGATGAGTCAGAATAGAGAAAGGAGATAGAGGATTTGGTGATGTGGTGCAATGATAACAATCTCTCTCTCAATGTCAGCAAAACGAAAGAACAGATCACTGACTTCAGAAAGAAAGAAGGAGAACATGCTCCCATCTGCATCAACAGAGCTGAGGTTGAGAGGAGTGACAGCATTAAGTTCCTAAGAGTGATAATAACCAACAACCTGTCCTGGACCTCCCTCCTAGATGCAATGGTCAGAAAAGTACAACAATGCCTCTTCTTCTTCAGGTGGCTTTGGAAGTTCACCATGTCCCTTCGATCCCTTTTACAGATGAATCATAGAAAGCATATAATCTAGGTGCATAATGGCCTGGTACAGCAACTGTTTTGCCCAGGATGATAAGCAACTACAGAAAGTTGTGTGCATAGCCCAGACCATCAGGGAAGCCAACCTCCCATTCATGGACTCCATTTACACTTCATGTTCCGCAGAAAGACTGCTAACATCATCAAAGACCTCTCCCACTCTTGTAATGCTCTGTTCCAACCTCGTCTGTCAGGCAGAAGATACAGAAGCTTGAACACATGCACTAACAGGTTCAAGTACAGCTTCTTTCCTGTTGTTATTAAACTGATATATGGACTCTCTTAGTGCAAATAATGTAGATCTTGCTAATGTTGATCTTGGTCTGCACACTTTCTGCATGCCTCAATTTGGCTAAGCACCCTATGATCTGTATATCCTTGTTTGCTATGATCTGCATGTACTGCTGTAAAAACAAAACTTTCACTGTAATTAGTTACATGCGACTTACAATAACTGAAATCAAATCAAAATGCAGCTACACAAAGGCAGTTTTAAACTCTATTTGTAAGATGATTTCCCATTACATTTCAAGTTACACTGAAGTTGCGTGGCACTTTTTGCACTAACTCATAGAGTCATAGAGTCATAGAGTCATAGAGATGTACAGCATGGCAACAGACCCTTCGATCCAACCGATCCATACTGACCAGATAGCCCAATCCAATCTAGTCCCACCTGCCAGCACCCAGCCCATATCCCTCCAAACCCTTCCTATTCATATACCCATCCAAATGTCTTTTAAATGTTGCAATTGTACCAGCCTCCACCACATCCTCTGGC